>NW_019241727.1:324826-348778 GCF_002742605.1 Olea europaea var. sylvestris | reverse complement strand
AATTTTTTTGAAAAAAAAAAAACCCCCCCCCCCCCCCCCCCCCCTTTTTTTCCTTTGAATTTTAATTTCCTTTTGTCCTTTCCCTCCCCTTTATAGTTACAAATCTTGGTTCGTGTTCAAATTGATTCTACTTAACTAAGTCAATTTTCTATCTCTATGTGAATTCGAATAAACCTTAATTAAAAGTTTTAAAACCCTAAGAATTCATGTAACAGCAGCACAATTAAACCTTAATGTATTTTAGAGTTAATAAAAACCACATTTTGAGTCCTGTTTTCAAAATAAATTTTAATTCTAATTATCATAGAAAGAAATATTATTTTATCTCAAAATATTAAACTCGTGTCCATATACTTGTTTTGTTGTTTCCAAATATAGAAGTAATTTTAATCCGTTATAATAATTTTTCCATATTTTACATTCAGAAGGAATCTATACTTACCAAAGAACGGTAATCTTAAATCCTAGTTCCACACGAATTCAGATTTCCAAAACCTGTATATAATCGATTCATTGTATTCCCAGAAGATAAGTTCTCTCTCTCACTACATCCGCACGCAATATTCATTGATTTTCCCATAAATAATCTGTCTCTCCCTCTACTGGATTTTAAGCCTTTTACTGAATCTTGAATATGGACTCCTGCTACTGGTGGGCATCCGTACGTGAACTGGATTTTCCAGAACCAGAGGTTGGTAATGACACCTCATCAACAACAACTATTGAAGTGGGATTCAATTTTCAAATCATTAAACACTTGGTAAATCATCGAGGCAATCTTTATGTGGAAGCTCAAGGACTAGAGCTATTGTTGATAAAAACAAAACTCGTTCACGTCGATTTTGCGGCTGCCGATGATGAGTTAAAACAACTTCTGCTGTCAGAACTCGCAATTTATAGCATAAGAAATCAAAACTTTAAAGAACAAATCGTCGATGAGTTAATTTACTATGCGCGAACCAGAGATACCAGGGTCCGGGAGATGATCTTGGAGCTTCATTTAAAAAAGTTATATTGTAATGATGGAGATGGAAGTTCTTTACAGTTGATGAAATTTGATCCAGTAAGTATGGATACAATCTTATGGCCGTCAGAGAAGATAGTCCCGTACAAGAATGACAATGACGAGGTCGAGACTTGTACGGTTTGTTTAGAAGAGATTTCGGCAGGGTCGTTGGTCTCAACACTGACGTGTTCTCATGTTTTCCACAGCAGTTGCATTTTCGAATGGCTAAACAGAAGCGAAAATTGTCCTATTTGCCGTTTTGAGTTGATTGTGCACCCAGTAAGGTTGTCTGTTTTGAGTCTGGTAAATAATGTTTAGTAGGTATCTTTCATGTGAGAGAATGACATAAATTTTGGTTTTTACTGCCTAATGATGTTATATAAGAGTAGCGTACCATGCTTTGTTTTTTCTTTCTTGTTGTTCCTTAATTTCTTCATAAGGTGTTCTTGATGCACAATTTTCTCAATGTCAGCAAGATGAATTGCTTTGGGATTATCTTGTATTTCCTTTTCATTCTGTTAATAAAGAAGTAATTTTCTTTTTACATCGTTAACATCAGATTGCGTTTTTCTTGACGATCACAACCATGCATATTTTTATTTATTTTTAATTTGTCGGAGAAGTGATAGTAAAGTTCCTTATGGGTTACATTAGATATTGGATTCCAAATAAATTCCAAGTTTTTAATTAACTTTGAATATATTAATTAAATAATAGAAATAGCGTAACGGTTTTCAGTTTGAAAAAGGAAAAGGGAGAGCCAAATCGGAAGAATTAAAGAACAAAGGAAGATGTCACTAAAAGGACACAAAAGGAAATCTGTGAAATCTTCAACTAAGGAAACAAAATAATCAGAACAAAGGAGGGATGCTGGAGTTGTCATAGATTGTAGTATTGTACTAAATATTAATTTCCTCTGTATATGTCTTCGGGTAAAATAGTAAGCATACGACATCATCAATTTCATTGTAAGGTGGATTTATGGAGACTAAATTATAATTTCCAGGAGAACCTTTTTTATTTATCATTGACGAAATAACCATTACAAAAATTTATTACTAAGAGTTCTATTTTCTTGACTAAAACTGTTATGTTTAAGTAAATAATTGATAAGATTGATTTTGAGATTAAAATAAGAATAAGTGCTGAGACTCACGATTTTACTTTAAGACCCCGTTTGGGAGTGATTTTTTACCCCAAAAAAATTGATTTTTTGACTGTTATTTCACTATTCCAACCGTAATTTTTGACTTCTTCTCTCACAGGTGGCCCCTACTTTTTTCTTAACGGTCAAAAAATTAATTTTCAAAATCACTCCAGAACAGGCCCTAATTCTCTTACTTGATTTATAATACAGAGCCATGAAAAATAATTGACATGTGTATTTTGTCAAACTTAATTGAAACTCTTTCTTGAGCAAGTTCAATTTCACTGAGTAAAAGTAGTTACACTATATCTTTATGTGAATTTTGAACTAATCAAATTTTAACCTTACTTTATAATTATTACATTTAATAAGTTACAAATTTTAGTATTTTTTTCCTTTTAAATTGTTTAAAGTATATTTAAACTGATTGGCCATTCACGCATAAAATAACTATATTAAATAAAAAATAGAGAGAAGTCAATAAAGGTCTCTTGAAAAAGCAAAATGAAGAACAAAACTAGATAGTATTGTTGGAATGTATAAAATACTTCTCTCTAAATTAAAGATGTTTTCTATTATGTATAAAATGTTCTTTATAAATAGAGAGTACTTTGAAAGTGCTGCAACTCCATAAAGAATAATGTAGTTTGTTGGAAACATAAACATACTGACTCGTCATGCTAGGAAATATTGTTCGAAAGGTAGAGCAAGCTCAATTAACAACTCGAAGTCAAACAATTTATCTCTCTTTCTAGAGACAATGATAAAATCACTTGAGTACAATTTACATTCTAATGCCTTGATAGAGGTATTTTTACTACTAGTGGATCCATTTGTCTACACATTGGCATTGGCTTAACAGTGAGTAGGGTGTGGTTAGATTGATTTAGATGGCAATTGAGCTCTTGAAAAGTCAAGAAATAGGGTTGTATCATATTTTTTTTCAGCAAGTTTGTTTTGATATGAGCTGATAATCTTAGAGCTTGTTATTATTTTTAAGGGATTATACTCATACGGTGAAGTATGTTAATTTATTTATTTTGAGAATCGAGAATGTCAAAGTTTGATAGACGCTTAGGGATTTTTCTCAAGTATTCTGATCAAAAGTTGTAGAAGAGATGATGAAGGATTTCACTTCTTGTCGGCAAGGTGGAGATCATATGAATTGTTGCCTCAAAAATCCGAATTTAGGAGGAATTCAATTGCAAATAGGAAATAAATTAAGGCCAACAGATATGTTACCATAGTTTATTTCTTATTCTCGTACTGTTATCCAATCCTTGGAAGAAAATTATCCTTACCAAATAGGATGACTTATTTCACAATCTGTAATTTTTTGTTTACTATTTTTATATGAACAATAAAAACTATATGGACGAATAAAAGGAATTTGTCTCAATTGTCAACATGATACATGATACAAACATGTTTAGATCAAATAATTATCAATAAAACACATACACCTCATAAATCTTGATAATATGAAATGTAGTCTAAATTAATTTCTTTTCCTTTGAGTTTGTGTAGGCAAACATACTAATGTATATTATTTTTTTTAAATTCATTATACTTTTATATGGAATAGAATAAGGACAAACAAAAAAAGACAATAAGAATTTGAGAACTGATATAAAAATCGAGAGGAAGGGATTGATTGGCAATTTATTATATTAGATCGTATTAATTAGATGAATGTATAATCAATGATAATAAATGTTGATTTTGATTTGATCGATGAACGATATTTTTTGGACAATTTGTTTTCCAATTGAGATTCTCCGGCAACTTTTACATTACTATTTTTTTAAAGTCATTTTACATTGCACTCCATTATCTAGATTCTTCACTATCTAAAAATATCGAATTCGTGTCAAAGACAATTGAATAAAACAATTGACATTTATTTTGTTGGATCTATCTCTATTTAACCCATATTTAATGTATACTAATTTATCATAATAAATGGAAAAAATTGTAGCAGTGGTCTCTAACCTTTTTCGTTTTTTGCAGACTTTACTCTAACCTTTATTTTGTACTAGTGAAGGTCCCTAACATTTAATAAATATGTACTTGAGGTTCATCTGGATGGAAATCGTCCAAAACACTGTCAATTGATTGGTAAAATTCCTTGAACTATCTTTTATCGAGACGATTTTATTGGATGTTGATACTTTTTTGGATGATGTTTTGGATAATTTTATTGGATATTGATTGCTAAATTTTTTGGATCAACTGACCGTGTTTTGGATAGTTTCAGTCAAAATGGACTTCAAGTGCATATTTATAAAATGTTAGGAACCTCCGTTGATACAAAATGAAGATTAAGGTAAAGTCTGTAAAAAATAAAAAAGTTAGGGACCACTGCTACAATTTTCCCTAATAAGTGATCTATTGGTATGCTTAATAGAGATGGTGGAATAATACTTGCATATTATGTTACACGAGACATAATCAAAGCATAAGTTTTTAGATCTATACTTGAATAATTTTTCTCACTTAAATAACTTATGTATTTTTGGAGTAAATAAAACCCACATTTTGTGTACTATTAAATAAAAAAATTAATTCTAATGTACAAACAATATTATTTTATCAATAAATATTAGATATATCTCCAGATAATTAACTGTTTTTTTGTTTCCATATATATAAGTATTCTAGTGAGACGCACATGCAAGGCACGTGTCATTGTTTAGTTGGCTACGTAATAGCGTAGATATAAAAATGCAAAAATGTATAATTGTTCACAAAATGAACAAATGCAAAAAATGTATAATGTACAACAACGATTCAAAGCTCGAGCGTCATATAGAGAAAAAACATTTAAAAAAGATGGAGAAGACACAAATTCAAACAATTGCAAAACTAATGTTATCTACATTTAAGTCACTGACTTTATTAGATGTGTATGTATCGATATACTTGTATCTTGTTTGTGCAAAGAGTTTATTTATAAAATGCGAGTATAGTAAATATTTGGCCACATGCACTTGAAAAACTAAAGGAAAAAAGGCAAATTAAAATTTTGTTCTTTAAACCCTTCATTCCATTCCCAACCAATGTTGTTGCCAAGCATGGACATACTAAGAGTTAACCTCAATCTTGTGTGAATTCAATGTACATGATCATTTTAATAATGCTTTGATTTCAAATTGAACACAAACAGAAGATTAATAACAAATTATTGTAAACAGGGGCGGAGCCAGGAAATATGTTTTGTGCGGGCATAATTTAACCCACGTCGAATATTGAGTTTTGGTCATGAATTTAATGACGATAATACTATAAAACAAGATCATGAGTTTGGGCCTAAAAATAAAACTCATGTAAATTAAAACATGTTTTTATTCCACCTTTCATGCTGCTAAAGGGAAAAAAAATGAAAATGGTTTGGGCTTAAAAATTTAGTGCGGGCATTATCTCAACATGGCTCCGCCCATGATTGTAGAAGTACTTCATTTTCTTCTATGCGTTGATGTTTACTATTTTTAACTACCCTGCATCATAAAAAATTGAATTGATATATGTACTAAATATGATGCACACATAGATATATAGTCAAGAAGCATAAGTAGAGCTAACATAAACAAAGGCATTAAGATTTTTTTGCCCAAATGGGAGAAATTCAGACTAAGACTCGAAAGAGAATAAAACCATTACCTTGAAACAGAATGATAAGTGCAATTTGTGCACTTAATTAAGTAATATTTCTAAATTTTTACGTCGTTAAATTATTAATTTTTATATAACTAGGTTAAATTTCATTTTGTTTTTAGTGATGGACTCTTTTGAAGCATTTGGAAAAGGATGAAGGATTAATTGGCTATTTGATGCAAAGTTTGGAGATAAAATTTTATACTTTGAAAGTTGAGGACTTGGGGGATTAATTTTATACAAAAAAAGACTCAACTAGGCTAGAAATACATACATACATCCCGTTTACAAATTACAAGCAAAGGAAGAAAACCTAGAAAAAATAGGGGCTGAATTCATATATCTTCTTGGAGAGAAAACGGCAACTGGAGGAAAACAAGGGGCTGCCTAAGCTGATTTTCAGAAATATATCCCACACACAATTGTGCAACAAACTGGGGGTCAACATCTACACATATAAGCTGCTGAATTTGGCAAAAAAAAAAAAAATCTTCTTGGTGAAATTAATAAGGAGCAGGTTGGAGATTCTTGGGAATTATTTTGGTGAGATAAACTAACCGGCTGCTTACTTAGAGATTATATACAAACATAGGCAGATTTTTAGGGAAGAGACTGCACGCCAACTTGGAGGGAAAAGATACAGGAGCACACCAAAATTGGGGGCGAGTAAAAAGGAAGAAGGAAGAAAAGAGGGGGGGGGGGGGGGGGGGGGGGGCTGAATTTGGAGTAAAAAGGAGTCTTGGGAGTCAAGCATTGGGCTGCGTGTTCTATACAAATACTTACACAAACATTGGCAAAACATTGGAGGAAAGAAATTGAGTGCCAATTGGGAATTACAAACACGTTGCCGACAGTAATTGGAGATAACTTGTGGCAGCAAAGTGATATGTAGGAGCCGAAAAAAGGGAAAATCTACATTAACACGCAGAAGCTGAGAGGGATTAATCGCGTTCCATTAATTTTTGGTGATCTCCTTTCTCTTTTATATGTTTAATTCCAACATTATGCTAGGTTAAGGCTTTTCATGTATTGAATGGATGATAAAATTGTTTAATTCTTAATTTTAATTCGAGACCTGTGTTTTTATCTTAATTATTGTATTGTGATTCTATTAATATGTATAATTATATTGTTTTAATGTTTGCGCACCATTAGGATAATACGTTGCTTATTCGTGGTGTTGAAAAACTCACGATAGATAGAACACTATTATTGGAACACACGGACAATAAATGTTAGGAATAATATTTGTGGCACGTGCGATCATATGTGATAATCCTAAATGTCAATGCATGTTTGCCATATGAATTTAACTAGGAATATGATCGTCTCGTGGTAATCATAGGTTTATTATATCTTGGGAAAGAATGATAAATAATAATGGAATTATCGATCGTCGCAATTGCATAAATTAAAATAATTATTACTAATTGAGAATTAGAACTGAGTATTGACTAGTGGCGTCGGAAATCTAATACGTTCACACATTTGTTTTTCTTAAACCAATTTTCATTGATTTCATAAGTTTTAGTTATAAAAATTAGTTAGTTATTCATCAATCGTCTTTCGGTTACAAACACGAATTTAAATATATCAAATATACTAGAATTAATCCTTATTCCCTGTAAATCGATAACTCTTTCATCACGATTATTACTTGTACAACGAACCCGTACGCTTGTGGGAATTTGACGAACACAAAACAAGTGAGTAGAGAAATATATTTTGGAAGGTAGAAGTTAAGGTTGCATTCGTTTATACCATATAAATAAGTTACTGGATAAATTCAAGGATTCATTGAAAGATATAAGTACAAGAATACAGTAACCCTAATTGTGAATTCTCTCTTCCCGTTCCAAGAAAAATCAACTGTTCGAAATTAATACCTTCCAAACAAAACAAACAAAAAAGAATCAAATAAACGCAATCACAAGAAAACTAAAATAAACATCCACTTCAGACTTGCCTTTCTATATTATAGTTTCAGCTATTCTCCTCCTCCAATTGCTTTCTCTTTATTTCTTTGTTAATAAAAGTCAAAACACTACCATAAAATTACTACCTAATTATGTATTAAATAACAACGGAAACAAGTATCAAACCGTCTGCACTTTAAGCAGAGCTCACTTTTTGGGTAATGCATTTCGACCTTAACCACTTGAGATAAATTAAAAGTTTTGAACATACGAAAAGGTTAAACTTCAAACATGAATTCAAACAACGGATTGTTAATATTGTTTTATAATGCAAACATGCATTTGAACTGTAGCAATATCTAGACTACAAGCAATCCTTTATGAAAGGGAAAGAAAACAAGAAAATTAATGAAGTACATCATCTTTGTGACCAAAAATTGCTTTTGCCAATGCATTGACTTCAAGTAGCTTCTGTGCGGCGAATGCAAGCCAAAACTTGAGTTCATTTTCTAACTCTTTTTCATTGACCAAGTCGACTGCAGTATGAAAAAGAGAAGATATATTGACTACAAGCTTGTCTGTAGAAAGAAATGGCAAAGGTATTAATCAAAGCTCAAATTAATTCTAATGCTCCTCAATCTAGCACAATATGGAAAGAATGTTATATAAACTAATGCAGACAAACAAACAGAAATAGTGTATATTCAATTGTTGGAGTAATTAATCAGAGGTGTTCGCGAAATATTTCTCTCGATTTAAATTACCGCAAATGTACAGGTCGTCACAAGTAATAAAGTGGACTTTAGAAGTCCGAGTATCGTCCCATAGAGAAAGAGTAGTTCAAGTTTATTTATTTTAGCCTCAACCGAAACTAATTGTCTTAAGATGAATTTTAGAATTAAAAGCCCTAATTTTGGGAGAAATCCCCAAATTGAAGAATCCTAATTTCAAATTAAACCCTAATTACTTAAATTCACTTAACGAATGACGAAATGACAAAATGTTATGAAAATAAATGAAATGTATAGTCAATTTATGAAAATCTATGTAAAACAAATGCACTAGGATCACGAATCCTCAAATAATTAATAAGTAAACCCCAATTTCTCAATTTTGATAATCCAATGAGAATTTGACAAATCAATGCTCCTAAATCTATTCAATACTCTCTCTCGAGATGTATTGAACCTATTCTCATAAATCACCAGCCTATATTTCTATGACGGATGCAATTATACAAGAACACATGTAATTTTTTGTGAGCAATTAAAGATTTTCATAGGGCATAGGGGTATATTTCTATCCCCTATCGGACCCTATGATGAATTATATATGTCGAGTTTAATCCAATTTTCTCAAATTCAGAATTAAACCACCAAATTCACACAAATTAAGTGCACATTAATTCTGAAAATAAATTAATTAATATAATTCATTCAAATAATCCCATCAAACTATGAATTCAAAGTCATGAAATAACAGGTTTAATAATAATTACATGGTTCATCGATCACCTAGTTACAGAAATCTAGTATATCATGATAAAAATAACGAAATCTATTAAATTTTGAATAAAATACATCATCGGGTTATCAAAACTAGAAGAAATCTTGTAAATCTTCGCGTCAATCCTTGTTCTTGCCTTCAAATACTCTCCAACATGAATGTTTTTTCCTCCCAATTCGTTCGTATCGGCTTCTAGACGTTTTTTGCTATTTAAACCCGTCTAAATTAGGTTACCAAAGGAGTTGCAATCATATAAGAAAACTGTAAAAATCGGGTACAGATTATACCTATGCGACCGCATAGGCATATGGATTTTGGAGTTTTTTAATCCCTGGAGGGTTACTCGCGACCGCATAGGTTTTCTACTATGCGACCGTATAGTAGAGTGAACTTCTAAATTGAGTCATTTTGATCCTCAAGTTTCATTCCTTCACTCCTTGACCTCCTCTCTTGTTTCTAGTTGCTCCAATGTTCCATGATAACTTCTAATTGGTGCTTAGTTTGATCAATTGCTTGATGTGTTCATCGGATCAACTTTCAGATAATTACAATTTGGTCCCTGAATTTTCATTTTGCTCCAATTTGGTCATTTTTCGGCTCTTTTCTCCTGAATTCCACTATTTTCATATAATCACCTACATTGCATGAATTCGACAAAATTAAGTAACAATTCAATCATTTTACTTGTATTTAAGTCATGTTTGTGATGTAAATAAGTATGCAAAAACACACTTATCAAGAGGTCTCGAAATCACAGGTCTCCTTGGTTTGGCTATAGTGGTGAATTCTTCTTAATACTGCTTGAAAGACTACTTAAGAGAACTAACTGCTTGTATGGTCTTCTCCATTTATTTTACATTTTGAGCTTTCCATTACATTTTCTTCCCTTATAAGGAAGATGCAATTTTAACATCTAGCAGCAGCCATGATGGTTGGGCAAGATGCAGTTTTAAATCAGATGCAAAATGCATTAAATTTTCGAAAAGTATTTGTGACCTTATGTATTTCAAAAGCTAAAAAAATAAAAAAATTCGGACTTTTAAGTACAATAGAATTTGCAGAATTACCTTCTCCAACTATACCCTCTACATCCTCGAGGGGTATTAAGATAAGCGTCTAGGTTGTTAGCCCAAATGTTTCTTCCATGAATAACTCCAGCAAAAAGATCTTTTTCCAATGGGAACCCGCCACTAGTTAGGTCGACGCTCTTTGGTCCACGGACTGAATCAAACCCAATAGCAGTAACACCCTTCAAAGCAGTTGATGTTTTGTAAGTCTCGGAAAGGAGGTAAGCAAAATATGTCTCAGCTAGAATATTTAAACCAGACAAGGATGACTCTAGCTCTAAATAGGCACAAGAAAATAAACACAAAAATTTGATTTTCTTAATCTAAACTAAATCAAAAGGTAAGGTTGAGCAAAATAGCGATTATCCTACACGCTAACTGCAATAGATAATTCAAAGGAAAGAACATGAACAAAAATGCCCAAAGATAGAGAAAATTCTCTGAAATTCAATTTAATTTTATTAAACTACAGAATGATGAAAAATAACCCACAAGCCACATTATATAGCTAAGAAAATTTGAAATTATCGAAATTTTACCAAAAATAGTAAAATCTCAACAATCATACCAAAATAAAATACGTAATAAAAAAAGTATCTTATCTAAAATCTGGCTCAGATCAAGTTCATAATCATTTCGAAAAAGGCAAATGAAATATTACCACAAATGAAAAAAATAACTAAAAATGGAAGTTCGGAAGGGAAAATAGCGAATTTTGGCCTCAAAATTGATGCCCATCGAACGTAGCTGGGTGACCACTTTGTATGCGCTGAAAAGAGCTTTTCGAATTGAAGTTATAATTGCGATTCTGATAACTGTAGCCAAAGTTATGGCCAAATTATCAAATAACATGTTCAAAATTGTCTCAATTAAGAAAAAATCATGATCACTTGCCATCTTTGCGCCGATTTGCCAACTCATGGTATCTTAGCACTATCAACGTGTTATCTGACAATTCGACATCATTTAACTCGGAACCTCCTGCATCAAAATGATATTATTTGTTATTTAGTGGTGGAGTTCCAATTTGAAATCAGAAGCCGAAGGAAATTGACATTGGCCTAGAGGTCATTTACCACATAGCTCCGATTCTTGGCCATTATTATTACCTGCAAATCAACAACAAAATCACCTATCAGTACAATAACATGAAGACCAACGAAAAGCAAACAAATTAGAATGGGTTGTGCGCGAGAGATAAATTAGGAAACGAAAAATGAGCGTGAGGAGAGATTTAGGGTTTGTTCGTGAATGAATGAAAAGAGAAATTAGAGAGAGAAGACAACAATTCAAAGTAAAACAGGAAACGAAAAATGGAAAAGTAAGGGTGTGTTTGATTACATTTATTTTCCATAGAAAATATTAGTTTTCCATCCAAATTTTCACTTGGAGTGTTTGATTGCTATTTTTTTCCATGGAAAACATTTTCCAACTTTTGAAAATATGCCTAATTTTCCTTGTTTTTAAGGAAAATATTTTCCTTAGGTAGAGGTGGTTTTTATTTTCCACAAAATATGGAAAATATTTTCTTTTTTAGGTAATATTTTTCATGTCAATCAAACACACTCTAAATGTTTGGTTGAGAAAACAAACCATTTCAAATGAAAACAATAAATGGACACAGTTTCACAGCGATGAGTACATATTGTTGAATGGATGGAATAAGAATTGGATAAAAATAAGGAAAATATAATAGTATAGAGAAAACATTCAAATCTCGAATTGGGCTCATAAAACCATTCCAAAAAAAGGACAACGAGACGAGCAATACTTATAATTATGCTATGATGTATAATTGATTTCAACCATTTGAGTTTATTTAGGATTCAAAAACTAATATTTAAAATTTTAATGCTATTTTTATCATTTAGTTTATTTTAAATTCTTTTCAATTTTAATTTATTTAAATTTTGTTTTCTTTAATTTTAGTTATTTTAAACTATGTTCCCAGTAAACCTTTATAAATAAGGGGTTATTTCCTTGTTTTTTGAGTTTATTCTCCTCATAATTTGGTGAATTTTAAATTTCTTGTTCTTAAAATTATCGTTTGAATTCTTTGTTTCGCGCTACGTCACTTAGCAACGGTGCCACAAAAACCTCCCTCTTTTATACTAATGGGATTTATACCGTTTCCATATTCTACATTGAGAAGGAATCTATACCTATCAAGAACTGTAATGTTAAAATCCTGGTTCCCAACAAATTCACATCCAAAAACCTATGTATACACATATACTTACATCTATCAATTGTAATCAATTCATTGTTTCCCCAGAAAATAATCTCTCTCTACTGCCCTTTAAGCTTTTAACTAAATCTTGAGTATGGTTTCTTCCCGTTGGTGTGTATCGATAAGAGCATGGCGTAACACAGAACTAGTGGATCATAATGACTCTTCATCAACAATGAATACTCGCCTGGAAATCAATTTTCGAATCATAAAATTCTTGGTAACTCAAGAACAAGGAGTTATAATGCAAGAACAAGGAGCAACGATGTCAAGATTCATTCAAGTTGATTTTGGAGCGGTTCATGATGAGTTAAAACAAGTTCTGTTGCCACAATTCGCCAATCTAATTGGATCTCAAAGGTTTCATCATGAAGTTGCAGATGGTTTAATTGACTATGCAAAAACCAGACATATCACGGGCTCGGCAAAATCATTAGTTATTAGAATAAAGAAGTTTCTTATTTACGATAGAGTTGAACGTTGGTTTGAGTCCATAGAAAGTGATCGTCTCAACATGGTACCTGCGAGCATGGATACAATCACATCATTGCCGGAGAAAGAGATGAAGTACGAGAATGATGATGCTGAAGTTGAGTTATGTACAGTTTGCTTGGAAGAGATTCCGGCAGGGTTGGTCATCTCAACTCTGCCATGTTCTCATGTTTTTCACAACAATTGCATTAGAGATTGGCTTGTGAGAAGCCACCACTGTCCTATTTGCCGCTTTGAGATCTCTACTGCACAGTGAAATAAGTCAATCGTTTCTTCTTATGAATTTCTCACTAGGGTTCATGGTTTGTGTTAGTGTTAATTACTTAATTAATATTGAGATTATTAGTGTATGGTAGGTATCTTTTAATCAATTTGTAGTGTCAAGCTTTGTAGTTTGTTTAATGATTATCTTATATTAAGAGTTCTTTTTATTTGCGTGTTTGAATAACAAGATGATATTTATTTATCAAATCATGTGAGTAGTATCTACGATAATTGAGGAAAACATGACGTTAACAAGAAAGGAGCTTCACAAACTTGATCGAGGCCACTTGAGAGTCCTCATCGTTTCAGGAAGACTTGGTTTTGAAAAATTTACCGATAGAAGGCGAATTCTTGGCGCAAGAAGTTCATCTTCTTTTTGTTCTTATTTAGAATCAGTGATGTATTTCAATACTTTTCTGTCTTTCTACCCTTGCGATGTGTAACTGAATTCTTGTTGGGGTGAACAATTGTAACCTAGTTTGACTCATTGATTTTAATTGATGAGTTTCTATCTTCAATCAATGTTTGTATATCATTTTTATTTCTATTCTTCATGCTGTTAACCGTTGTTTATTATTCTAACGGTAACAAGACGAGAAGTAAGTATCACGAAGTAAAAATTGGAATTTGGATAGAGAATACACATACACTTTTACAAACTTTGCTGTCCTTAATTGAGTTCTTTTGTGATTAAATTCTCTTAATTAAAGATTATCCAGATTAATATAAAAATATATTGAGTTAACTTAATTGAGTAAGAATGGTTTGAAATTGAGAGATGTAAATAAATTATTTTAGAAGAATTTGACCGTGTACATATAATCGTTTGTTAGAATTTGGTGGGTAAGATTAAGAAGATAACTATGATGAACTCGTGAATCCTAACATTTTTTATACATAAGTAAAAAATCAGAAATTATCAACTGGTGCACTTTTTAATTATTTTCGTAGATTTATTTTGAATTGTTTTCACTCGAGCAAAATCGAGTGATAGTTGGGCAATATTTAGATAGATAGCTTTTATGGGAAATATTCAAACTTTTTAGATCTATTTTACTATTTGTTTAACTGGTATTGTACACTTACGATCGTTGTGATTATCACACAACAACTATTTCTTGCAATGGTGGCAACTGGAGGAATTCTAGAAGAAAAAGGTGACGAGATTTATGTGCGAGGAACGGTTTTTAGAAAAATGAATCCCTATTTATTCCTAGACCGAGAGTCACACGTAGACAAACTTATTGTATTTAGCTTCCACAAATCATTATTTCTCTACTTTGGAATGTTCGTAGAAGACTTCCAAATCGCAGTGGAAAAATTGGTTCACCTGTGAATTGCTTAAGGATTCGTACAAATAGAAGAAAAAAGAAATGATTGGAGGATATTGCACAAGAGTACTTGGAGGATCTCATCTTGGCAATCATTCCAATGTTTTTGACTTAGTGTGAAACAACGTCTTCTTTTGTCGCTTTAGTAAATTTACTATGATGAAAAAAATTTATTAGTGAAATGCATCCCTTCTTTTCCAACTCCTCTCTTTTTATGATGATACAAAACTCTAGTAATGACTTCCTATTTATAAGACAAATTATAGCAAAATCTTTCAATCAATTAGATTTCAATGTTTGATTTGATCGATTTGAGTTGCAATTTACTCGAACTGAGCAAGTCAGTTTTATTTTTGAGTTGGGCAAAAGCGAATGAACTTGACCGATGCCTAGCCTAGTCCTACCATTACCTTCGTTGTCCATGGTTCACTGCCAGCCATCCGGTCTCTACTTCTCCAGCATCTTCCTACTATTTTGGGGGTAGTTTTCAAGGATTTTGTGACTTCATTAAAATTTAATATTTTATAGAAAATTGTTAATTGTTTAATCTCCACAGGTTGATAGTGACGAAAGATGGAGCGTGTCAATACTTTATAGGTTTGTGATATTGATTTTACTACTACAGTAGAAAGAGTATTTTTTGCAATGAATCTTATCAAGATCCAGTTGTTCTATCAAATTGGAGATGAATAGTTGAATGATACTACGGTTGCATATATATATAGAGTGATTTATTTAACGAAATTATATTATTTAAAATTTTAAATGCCAATTACCTGAAAAATAATGCTTGGGGGTGCCCTCAACTCAAAGTTTAATAGATTTTGAAACTTCATATAAATTGAGATGTCCTCGAGCCAAATTAAAATAGTTCCATTAAAATAAAAGTATTTTCAACTAGGATTTTAATAATTTTTTTAAAAATACTTAAAAACTTCTGAAAAATGTAGATATCTTCAACTTGAATTTTGATAGTTTTTTCAAAAATTTAGATGCCCTCAATAATTTGTTAATTTAAAAGGATCACGTCAGTTTAATGGATTTTAATAGATATCAAATAGATCAAAAATTAATTGTCTGTTTCGCTTCTTTTGGCTATTCAAGGGTGGAGCTACATAGACTTTGGACTTGACACAGGAAACTCAGCAGAAGAAGAAAGAAGAAGAAAAAGTGTGCCTGCAGGCAGTGGCGGAGGAAAAAGAGTTATAGTTGCCGACAGGGAAGAAGGGAAGGTGGAAGAATTGCCAAAAAGAAATAGGCGTGCTGCAGCAATAATTAGGAATTTTTTTTCCTTTTTAATTTTAGGGTTTTTAGTTTTGGTGGATTTGGGGGCGGGGGCCTCACGTGTAAATTGGATAACTTGAGGCCCATGCTTGCAATTAGGGTTAGGGTTTTAATTTTATGAATCAAGTCCCTAACATTTTAAAGTACATCCTATTTGGGCCTTTAAGTTTTGGATTTAATAATTCAATCCCTAAGGTTTAAAAATTAGTTAATTCGGGCCATTAAAGTTCTGAATTTTATAATTAAAGCTCTCAAACTTTAATTATTAATTCAAATAGGCCCCCAAAGTTTATAATTAATTCAAATTGACCCCCAAAGTTTCAAATTTTCAAAATTTGATCCTTAAAGTTTTAAATTGGTCAATATTTGGCTCCTAAAAGTTTTGAATTGATCAATTTTGGCCCCTAAAGTTTTGAATTAATTATTTTTTGTCCCTAAAGTTTCAAATTTATTAATTTCAACCCCTAAAGTTTGGAATTAAATAATTTTGCCCATTAAAGTTTTGAATTATTAATCCCAAGGCCCCTCAAGTTTAAAACTAAACAAAATATGCAAAATTGGTTATTCTCTTTCTCAAATTTTGGTACTAATGACTCTTTTAAAAAATATAATGTTTGAAAGTTGGTTAATTGAAGCAACATGTTACCAAAGCAACATCTCTTATGAAAATTAATTAACTTAGAATATTGAAAGATGTTTGTGCATGTGATATTCATGGGAATATTGATCGGCCTAAAGGAAGATTAATATTTAGCCGAATACACGTATACCTGTGGTGATAAACATGTGACGATTATTTGGTTTAATGTGTGATCAAAAAATCGGTCCAAAGAAAGGTTTATTGGTTGACACGTTGTTTTATTGTCAATGTTTGATCACTACGTCAAGAGTATTGCTTACAAGTCAATATCTCTGTCCAAAGACTAGATATTGATGTTGTACTTGGTATCTTGTGATGGGCCCTACCACTATTTGAGATTATTATTATTTGCATATGAAAGATATTCATGTGAGCTATTCATAATAATCGTTCTCTAATTCAGTTTCAAGTTCTGCTGCTAATATCTCTGTTAGCATCAATTCAATTCCAATGCTAAATAGCACAAACTTCGAAGTCATGGACCTGGACCTTGCTTTACGGGTCGATCAACCTGCTGCACTTACTGATAATAGTACCTCTGATGAAAAGAGGGAAATGGAAAAGTGGGAACGATCGAACCGCATAAGCTTAATACTCATGAAGCTTGTTATTCCAGAAGCATTCAGGAGCACTATGTCCTATAAGGTGACTACGGCTAAGGATTTCCTTGATGATCTTGAGAAGAGATTTGCTAAGAATGAAAAGGCTGAAACAAGTACACTTTTGGCAAACATTGTCTCAATGAGGTATAAAGGGAAAGGAAACATTCGAGAGTACATTATAAAAATGTCTCACATTGCTTCAAAACTAAAGGCACTGAAATTGGATTTATCTGAAAACTTGTTAGTGCACTTGGTTTTAATATCCCTTCCGGCACATTTTAGTCAATTCAAGGTGAGCTACAACTGTCAAAAGGACTCATGGTCCCTTAATGAGCTCATCTCACAATGTGTCCAGGAAGAGGAATATTGAAGCATAAGAAGATAGAAAGTATTCATTTGGCCACCACCTCTAAGGATAAAAGGAATAAGAAAAGGAAGATTAATAAGGAAGCTGCGGGTACAACACCGTAAAAGAAACAGCATAAGAAACCAACTAAAGGTGGTTGATTCTTCTGTGGAGCTGCATGTCATAAGAAGAAGAATTGCACCAATTACCACGCATGGCGTGTAAAGAAATTCTTCATTTAGTTTGTTTTGAGATTAATCTAACTTCGGTGCCTAGACATACATGGTGGATAGATTCTAGTGCAACAACTCACATCAGTATGTCTATATAGGGTTGCCTGAGTTGTCGAAAATCAAGTGATGCTGAAAGATACATCTATGCTCGCGACAGCAAGAAGGTGGAAGTAGAGGTAATAGGAAAATTTAGATTATTGTTAAACTTAATTTTATTTGGATCTTGTTGAGGTATTTATTGTACCATCTTTTAGATGGAATTTGATTTCTATTTATATTTTGGACAAATTTGATTATACTTGTTCGTTTGGAAATGAAAAATTTAGTTTGTTTCATAATTCAAAATTAGTTGGTTCTGGTTCTTTATCAGGTTATGATAATCTTTATTCAATTGATACAATTGCTTCTTATAATGGATCCTTGCATGTGAGTACTTGAGGTGTAAAGTGAAAATTAACCGACGAGAATTTTGTCTCGTTGTGGCACAAGAGATTGGGTCACATCTCCAAAAGGAGAATTGAGATACTTGTGTCTGACGAGATACTCGACCCTCTTGACTTCACAGATTATAATTTGTGTGTCAACTATATAAAGGGAAAACAAATAAAAGGGAAAACCAATAAAAGAAGATTTCAAGCCAATAGGACTTCGAACGTCTTAGAACTTATACATACGGATATTTGTGACCATTCCCTACGGGTTCTTGGAATGGTCAACAATATTTTATAACGTTCATAGACGACTTTTCAAGATATGGCTACATATATCTCATTAAATCACAGTCCCTGGATGTGTTCAAAAACTATGAAGTCGAAGTTGATAAGCAACTCAACAAAATGATTAAAAGCGTCAGATCTGACTGTGGGGATGAATACTATGGTAGATATGACGGTTCAGGTGAACAATGTCCAAGACCATTTGCTAAATTCCTAGAGGAATACGATATAGTCCCATAGTACACTATGTCGGGTTTGCCCACTACGAATGGTGTTGTTGAGAGACGAAACAAAACGCTTAAGGACATGGTGAGGAGTATGATTAGTCATTCTACCTTACCAAAATCTCTCTGGGATGAAGCATTAAAGACCGTAGCATATATACTCAACAGAGTTCCAACTAAGGCTGCTGATAAAGCCCCTTATAAGCTTTGAACGGACAAGAAGCCTAGTTTGAAGCATATACACATTTGGGATGTCTGGCTGAAGCAAGGCCCTATAAGCCAAATGAAAATAAACTGGACGCTAGGACCATCAGATGCTATTTTATTGAATATTCTAAAAGGTCCAGGGGTTACAAGTTTTATGGTCCCACAATTAAGGGAATTTTCAAAATAGAAAATGCTTAGTTCTTAGAGGATGTTGAGTTTTCGGGGGGAGAAAGGGTTACGGCCTTTGTTTTTTAAGAGGAATATGTTGAAATTCCTCCAATTGTCATTGACAATGATTAGGTTTCCATCCCTGATATTGTTCAAGAAGCAATTTCGGATCAAAACAATATCATATCTCCCTCTTAAGGTCAACAAATTGTTCCAGAAGAACAAATTCTGCAGCCTGAAGAACTAATGCCATTAAAAAGATCCACTAGGGAGAGGAAAAGTGCGGTTTCGGATGATTACATCGTATTTCTCCAAGAACATGAAGTTGACGTTGGAATGGTGGAAGATGATCCAATCAACTTCCATCAAGCCATAGAAAGTTCTAACTCTCAAAAGTGGCTCGATACCATGAATGAAGAGATAAAGTCCATGAAGGACAATGACATATGGGACCTCGTTCCATTGCCTGAAGGTGCAAAACCCATTGGTTGCAAATAGACATTTAAAATCAAGAGGGATTCGAAACGTGATGTAGAGAGGTATAAGGCTCGTTTTGTCGCAAAGGGTTTTACACAGAAAGAAGGCATCATTATAAAGAGACTTTCTCTCTAATTTCTTCAAAAGACTCTTTCAGGACTATAATGGCATTAGTAGCGCATTTCGATCTTGAGTTACATCAGATGGATGTTAAGACAACATTTCTCAATGGTGACATTGATGAAACAATTTATATGGTACAACCAGAAAATTTTGTATCAGACGATGCAAAGCAAATGGTTTGTAAACTAAAGAAATCCATCTACGGACTCAAACAAGCGTCTTGTCAATGGTATTACAAGTTTCATCAAGTGATCATCTCATTTGGTTTTGAGATGAATTTGATCGATGATTGTATATACCACAAGTTCAGTGAGAGCATCCGTTGGAGCTGCCTATTGGCCTTCTTGGTTTGAGCCGGTCAGCTATGGGTAACCTAGGCTGGTTTACCTCCTTGTGGTCCTTTACCGGCTAGGATCATAAGGCGGGGTTTACCTAGTGCGCACCTTCGGGTAGCGGCTGCGGGTTCCCTTGTCAACAAAAAAAATATATATTTTTTCTGGTTTTATATGTTGATGATATATTGCTTGCCCGCAATGATATAGGCTTATTGTACGAAATCAAGAGATTTCTGGCAAAGAATTTTGAAATAAAAGATCTTGATAATGCCTCTTTTGTATTGGGAATTCAGATACACCGAGATTGTTCTCAGCTTATTCTTGGATTATCACAAAAGAATTATATCGAAAAGGTACTTAAACGATATGGCATACAGGATTGTAAACCATATGACACTCCTGTGGCTAAAGGAGACAAGTTCAGCTTAAGTTATTGCCCTAAAAATGACATGAAAATTAAAGAAATGCAAAAGATTCCTTATTCCTTAGCTATAGGGAGTCTGATGTATACTCAGATTTGTACGCGTCTGGATATAGCGCACATTATTGGGATACTAGGGAGATATATAAGTAACCCGATAATGGATCATTGGAAAGCAGCCAAACGGATCATAACAAAAGACTATATGCTCACATATAGAAGATCGAATGAGTTGGAGATCATGAGCTATTCTAATTTCGATTTCGTGGGATGCCAAGATAGTAGGAGATCCACTGCTATGAGGCATTAAACCGTGGAATATGACTGCAAAATTTTGTCACTGGGCTGCATATTATGGAAAATATAGAAGACCGCTTAAGATATTTTGTGACAATAAATCAGCAGTGCTTTATTTCAATAACAGGAGCTTGACGAAGTTGAAACATATAGAAATCAAGTTCCTGGCTGTTAAAGAAAGAGTTCAGAGTGGACAGGTGTCATTACAGCACATCGAGACAAACTCCATGATTACCGATCCGCTCACTAAGGAATTGATACCCAAGGTCTTTCATGAGCACACTGCTCATATGTATGTAATGTCTCTTGAGGATATTTAGTTTCAGTAGGAGTTTGCATTTTTGTACTAGACACATATACTGTTATTTTGGATACGGTTTAAGGTTAAAGTTATTTTCGGTTATAAGGTTTATTTGGTTTATTATCTCTGAATTTGTTTAAAATTATCTCACTAAGCCATTAAGGTGGACCAATTGGAAATAGGCATGCTATAGATCACATCACATGTAATTTCCATGCTACACATCCATGCTTGATCCATGTCATTCGATTATATCAATATACATGACCATTGATGGGTTTAGCTACATGAAAGTAGCGAAAGACGCTTTGATCCTATGTTGATATGATTGATGGGTGTGATTGTTTGGGGATGCATTCAGTAATGATAGCAAAATTCTGAGTACTCATAAGGTTATATATAATGTACAATTATAAGGTGACACATATAGCCCAAGTGAGAGATTGTAAGAAATTTCAAAACGATCATGTGGGCTTATATGTGTAAATTATTGTGTATTAAATTAAAAGCTATCGAATTCGGTTGAATCCAATTAAAAGTGATCTAATGAGAATTCAATTTTTGGGCTTGAATGCATCCAATTAAAATATATATTTATTTTATGTGTAGAGACCAAGTTCAAGTCCCTATTTCCATGATGGGTCGAATTAGGTTAAAGGGCATCAGTATATATAAATGGTTACGGTTCTTCGAATCACACGTAGAGATAATAATCCTCTTCTGCATTCCATCACAGAGAGAAAAGGAGACTACGTGTAGATTTGGAAGACCAAACCGTATGATTCGATTATTGCATCAACCATTTTGATTCAGGTACATTATTGCATCAACCATTTTGATTCAGTTACACTTCCACTATAATTCTTGAATTTCTTGATGATCCAACATGAAGATCTGGTAATTTAAGGTAACAAATTTTCGTACAGAGTTTAGTTGGGTCAATTTTTTAATTTTTAGATTGTGGGCCTTTTCTTCAGAAGGGAAAGAGGAAGAAGAGTTACTGTGCATTTATCACGTAAAATTCTTTTTGTTCAAAGACTAATTTCGACCAAAAAATCATTGTAGATGTTGGGCCTTCCCTCCACTTTGAGGGACTTGGCTTTTATTAGCCAATTTGGGCTCAAGCATTTAATGGCCCATTTGTTGGTCCAAACTAAAACATACAAATATAGATAGGGAGAAAACGGGGCAGAATTAATACATTCCAAAAGGGGAAAGCCAATTTCATTTTCTGGAGCAGAGAGTTACGCGAGAGAAAGAGTCCGACATTTCAACTCTTCTTGCCAAAGGATCGAGGCTCGTTTGTAGTCCGATTTTCTTGATATTTCAGTATGTTATTCTTAGCAAAGATACCTACATTTTGACCGGAGCTGATTGTCGAAATTCTTCTCCATTCCTCTAGGCTATACACACTTGTCTAGTGAGATTTTCTCCTTATTATTGTGTGTATTTATTTTGGATGATGTTGTTGTTGATATCCAAGAACTACATGTGTTCTTGATGTATTTGGTAGCCTCTAGAGTTTACTTTGGAGAGGGTTAAATTGTGTATCCCATTATTCATTTAGTGGAAGGCTTTACTGGACTAGGTCCCGGGGTTTTACCTTCACGTTGAAGGGTTTCCCTAGTGAACAAATATTGGTGCTGTTATCTTTACATTTCTGCCAGTGTGTGTGAGTTGGAGCCGGTGTTATTTTACTGCCATTTTAATTCTACATAATAGGGGGATTGTGTAATTGTATTCCGCTGCGTGGTTGTGTTATTGGTTCAATCCCCAACAAAGTGATATCAGAGCATTGGTTAAGCCTCTGTGATTATTGTGAGAATTAAAATGGAGGATTCAGCTAGTGGCATGGTTAAACTCACATCTTCAAATTACTCTATTTGGAAGACTAGGATGGAGGATATTTTGTATTGCAAAGATTTGTTCGATCCCATTGAATTGAATGGCAAGCAACCTGATTCTAAAACTGATGAGGATTGGAAGAAATTGAATAGAAAGGCCGTTGGACAAATTAGGCAGTGGGTTGATTAGAGTGTCTTCCATCATATAGCTAAAGAAGTAGATGCATACAGTCTTTGGCAGAAATTGGAAGGTCTTTATGAAAGAAAGACGGCACAGAACAAGGCCTTTGTGATAAGAAGGCTTGTGAATTTAAAATACAGGGATGGTAATAGTGTTGCAGAGCACTTGAGCAGCTTTCAAGAGTTATTGAATGAGTTGACTACCATGAAGCTTACACTAGATGGTGAGGTACAGGCTTTACTTCTATTGAGTTCATTACCTGATAGTTGGGAAACTTTAGTTGTCTCTCTGAGTAATTCAGCTCCGAATGGCGTGATCACTGTCAACATGGTGAAAGACAGTATGTTTAATGAAGAAGCTAGAAGAAAGGAACAAAGTGCTTCTTCTAACTCTGAAGCACTTGTTACAGAAAGAAGGGGGAGAAACCAGAGTAGAAAACCTTATGGTGATGACAGTCATGACAAGTCTAGAAGAAGATCAAAGTCAAGAAAAGGGATAAAATGTTACCATTGTGGCAATCTGGGGCATCTTAAAAAGGAGTGCAGAAAATGGAAAAGAGAACAGTTAAAATTGAAAGGTGAAGAATAGAAAGAACAAAAAGAGACTGCAGTAGTTGCATCTGATGCAGAGGTATTTGTTGCTTGTGATGAAGCATTTGCTAGCCTTTCATGCCAGGATTCTACATGGATAGTTGATACAGGAGCCTCTGTTCATATTACTCCACGTAGGGATTTCTTTTCATCCTATACCAGTGGTGATTTTGGTTGGATCAGGATGGGAAATGAAGCTAAAGCAAGAATTATTGGTATCGGGGATGTACAGTTGGAAACTAGCATTGGTAGCAAGTTATTTATCATGGGTGTCAAACATGTTCCTGATATGCGTTGCAACTTGATTTCTGTTGGAAAGCTTGATGAAGAAGGCTATCACAATCACCTTG
>NW_019241727.1:274957-323368 GCF_002742605.1 Olea europaea var. sylvestris | reverse complement strand
TGAGAATGAAAATGAAGAAATGAAGAATGTGCCTTATGCATCAGCTGTGGGTAGCTTGATGTATGCTATGGTATGCACAAGGCTAGACATTGCTCATTCTGTTGGAGTTGTCAGTAGATTTCTTTCTAATCCTGGAAAAGAACACTAGGCAGCAGTGAAATGGATTCTCAGATATCTTAGGGGGACTTCTAAGATGTGTTTATCTTTTGGCACTAGCAAACCCGAGCTCGTTGGGTTCACAGATGCAGATATGGCTGGTGATATAGACTCTAGAAAGTCTACCTCTGGGTATTTGATCACTTTCTCAGGGGGAGCAGTTTCATGGCAGTCTAGACTACAGAAATGTGTTGCTCTATCCACCACTGAGGATGAGTACATAGCCATCACTGAAGCTAGCAAGGAATTGCTATGGATGAAGAAGTTCTTACAAGAACTAGGCCTAGAGCAAGAGAAGTATATACTCTATTGTGACAGTCAGAGTGTCATCCATCTCAGTAAGAATCCAACTTTCCACTCAAGATCCAAACATATTGAAGTGAGGTATCATTGGATTCGAGATGCACTAGAGATGAAGAAGTTAGAGCTTGAAAAAATCCATACTGATAAGAATGGTTCAGATATGATGACAAAGCCATTGTCTATGGAGAAACTACAAGTATGTAGAAGGGAAGCAGGCTTGGTGGAGTCCCTCACGTAGTCGGGAGGGGGAGATTTGTTGGGCCTTCCCTCCACTTTGAGGGACTTGGCTTTTATTAGCCAATTTGGGCTCAAGCATTTAATGGCCCATTTGTTTGGTCCAAACTAAAACATACAAATATAGATAGGGAGAAAACGGGGCAGAATTAATACATTCCAAAAGGGGAAAGCCAATTTCATTTTCTGGAGCAGAGAGTTACGCGAGAGAAAGAGTCCGACATTTCAGCTCTTCTTGCCAAAGGATCGAGGCTCGTTTGTAGTCCGATTTTCTTGATATTTCAGTATGTTATTCTTGGCAAAGATACCTACATTTTGACTGGAGCTGATCGTAGAAATTCTTCTCCATTCCTCTAGGCTATACACACTTGTCTAGTGAGATTTTCTCCTTATTATTGTGTGTATTTATTTTGGATGATGTTGTTGTTGATATCCAAGAACTACATGTGTTCTTGATGTATTTGGTAGCCTCTAGAGTTTACTTTGGAGAGGGTTAAATTGTGTATCCCATTATTCATTTAGTGGAAGGCTTTACTGGACTAGGTCCCGGGGTTTTACCTTCACGTTGAAGGGTTTCCCTAGTGAACAAATATTGGTGCTGTTATCTTTACATTTCTGCCAGTGTGTGTGAGTTGGAGCCGGTGTTATTTTACTGCCATTTTAATTCTACATAATAGGGAGATTGTGTAATTGTATTACGCTGCGTGGTTGTGTTATTGGTTCAATCCCCAACAGTAGCCAATACTCAAAATTGTGCCTACACTAGACGAAATCTCTGGCTCCGCCCCTGCTCTAGATGAGGGCGAGATTCTGGTAGGGTCGTTAGTCTGAACTGTGTTGCGTTCTCATGTTTTTCACAGCAATTGCATTTTCGAAGTGACATTTTCCTATTTGTCGCTTCGACATCATTGTGCACCCAAGAAGGTTACATGTTTTGGGTTCGCTAAATGATGTTTAATTGGGTGTTCTTGATGCACAACTTTGTCAATTTCTGCAAGATGAATTAACTGGGATTATCTTGTATTTCGTTTTAATTTGTTATTAAAGAAGCAATATCTTTTGATATCTTTAATATTAGTTGCTTTCAATGTGCATTTTCCTTGAACATCACACCCCATTTCATAAGTTTTTTTCCTGGCAATATAAGATGTTTTTTATTCTGGGTTATGTATATTTGTGTTTAATTCAGCTTTCTTACTGATTTTACACATGTAATCTTTTTCGATTATTCATTATTTTTATTTTGTCGGAGAAGTCAGAGTAAAGTTCAATATGTGCTACATTAGATATCTGATTTCAAATTAATCTTAAGTTTTTAATTTACTCTGAAAATATTAATTTAATAGACAAGTTTGCCAGTTCATATTTGTTTCTTTTCTACATTTTCTTTTCCTCTCAATGCATTATTTTGCGGGGTGGCGATTTTTCCCATCAGTTTCTTTTACTTTCATTTACATATCAATTGAGCTTTTAGTTTGAGTAGCTCGTGATTAGATTGGAAAATGTGGAACTTGCTCTTGAGAAGTACCATGGATAAAATGATCCATTGCAATTTCTTGCACTTGACAGCAACTATATACAAACAATTACATTTTTTAATGACAACAAATTATGTCTTATTCTCAGTAAATATAGAGTCTGGGTATATTATGGACATGACGGACAACTTCAAAATCTTGAAAGTAGATTAGATTGATAAGCAGAATCAAGATTTACTTGTTTCGATTTTTCCAAGGCGATAATGGTCGAAAACAAATTCCGTTGGCACAACTCACAAACTGTGGCATGAGATTAGACGAGCACTTTAAGGAAAACATCATCAAAAATTTAATACAATAAGCATGCGATAAAGCTAGCACGAGCTGGGATATACCATGAATTCTTGTTCATACAAGGAAGTGTCTCGATTACGTATTACAGATTATAACGTTTTACATTTGGAGAAATTAATCTAGAGGTTCAAGGTCTCAATCCTGCTGGTCTCCCTTATTTTTTCACTTCAGTTGCATATTGGAATGGCTAAGGAGAAGCCATTCATTTGGGAGAAAGTTTATGGACTGTTCTGGTATTAAGTACTCTTCAGTTATAGTATTAGTAAGTGTCTATGATGTCTATGATGTGAAACAGTCTTAAACTTTGTAATTTGTTTTCTGTCTTGTGTATAACTAATAGAAGTTTGTCATTCTTTTTGTTGCTCCCTAATTTCTTTAGAAGTTGAGATTTTCTTGTAATTTCCTTTTTCCCCCCTTTTTAATTGAAGAAGTGAATGTCTTTTAGTTTCATTATATATCGTAAGAATTTTTCAAAGTTTACCATGGTGCATTATTATCCAACTGTGTAAAACGATCTAAAGCAAGTTCTTGAATATGTCAATGACAACGTTCAAAGAATTAAGTGCTTTTAACAATAAAGAACTATTCCTAATGAATTTGGGGTCAACTAGATCTCATTTTTCACTGCATTCTCATTGTCTGAGGTGCCTGATGGTTATCTTCAAGAAGTCTTCTGTTTTGCTAATTTAGTCCATTGTGAGTTGGATTTGAGTTCAACTCAAAACTGCTCTTTTATCAGAAATGAAAGCAAAAGCAGAAGGCACAGAAGGAATATCCTTTACTAGTGAACAAAGGAACACACTTGTTTTGAAGCTACCGATTGGATTAGACAATCGATAGATTTTGTCGCTCTTTAAGTCAGTCCAATCTCATGTGTAGCTCGATGTACTGAACGTGGCAACGTGCCCTCAGTTCACGAGTTTGCAAAGCCTTCTTTGCTGGAAGGAAAGTAAAGAATATCTCCACACAATTGAAGGCATCAAATGTTCAATGTTGAAGAAACTCAATTAGAATGAGAGTGAATATAAAATACTGTTACATTTGCAACTAACCAAGAAAAAATAATGAATCAATGGCTACACCATTTCCATGTACTTCCTCTGATCTGTATATATGGAGGAACATTCTTGCTCTGACAGTGTTCGAAAGTGACTCCTAACTGTTCTACTATCCATATTATAGCATATTTGGTAGGAGGATTGGATAGTACTCGACATTGTAAAATAAAGAAAACATACTGATTGATCATGTCCAATATTGCGTACCAAATATGCACGGAGCTTTCGGTCAAAACCTCCAAAACGGAAGGGAAACTCATGAAACAAGCCGCTTAGAATGCCAGCAGCCTAGGTCTTTAGTATACCTAGCCGTGTCTATCTCTGAATTTCGATTGCATTACTCATCTGATTAGGATAGCCGGCTTTTATCATGTCTTATTATGGATAGGATCTGATCCTCGTCGAACTCTTCTTTTGCTCGACCTGTTTGGATCAAACGTCTTGTTTACAGGTGCTGGTTTCTTATCTGTGTCTAGTGTATGCTGATTCTTTACCGTTAGTCGATGATCTTCTCCACTTTGTCTAAGAGCGAGGTCTGCACTTCTCGAGCTGCAAACTTCATGTGCATGAAATACTAATAATCCTACACAAATGAACAAGGCAAATGCCCTATGGATGTATAGAACCATAATTTTTTTGTGAAAACAAGAGAATTGAGGAGTTTGTTCGGATTAGGAATAACGAGAGGAAAATTGAAGTTTAACTCCTCTGTTTTAATTCCTGTAGATTTATGCTTTTTACACTCTCCTACAGAATTTGTAGGGCAATTTAAAGGATAAAGCGTGAGGGTCCCAGAATCCGTATAGGAGTTTTAATTCATTTCCAATTATAAATTTGCAAACTAAACAAATTTGGGCAATAAGGCTGTTATCAAAGAATCTGATTGGAATGAATAAAGGCAACTGGAACAAAACCCTCGAGAAGCTAATCATCTTTTTTCATTTGTTTCCCTACATCTCTATCAGTTGATCTGCTTTTGTCTTCTACACAAAGACCAATCCAGTTTCTTTGGAATACCAGTCATCCTGCCACATCATCAACCACGCTTACACTTCCATGTGACATAAAACTTGAGTTCGTCCCAAGCCCAGATAACGAAAGATGCTTGGGGTAAAGTTTTATCGTATCTTATGACGTGAATCCTTATCTGCAAAATGCTTGATGTACTTGACCTTAGATTTATAGAGAATTACCTATCATAAGGCGGATCTAGGTGGTGGCAATTTTTTTTTTTTGTTATTAATAGATTAAATTTTTTACCTTATATTACTGGTAATTGATTTCATTTTCAAACAATCTTTTCAGCTTAGTTTATTAGAGTCTGCATAAATATATTTGAAGTCTCAGGTTCGAATCCCTTGTCAATGGATTTGTTGTGTATTATTCTTATTTTACAAAAATTGTTATAAGCTTAAACATTATTTTACCTTTTGAATTGTGTCACTAAATTTAACAAAATAATATTTGTTAGATTTTAACTGTTTTAATGCAAACAATTTTAAAGATTTGAATCCGCATTCTTCCTTTGAATTATACAAAACTTGGTTGCAATGTCATTTGATGAGTTCTGTTTATATAAGAATTATATATGTTCAATTTGAACAAAATAATTATTATATTTAAACTTTATGCCTTGTTCAATTCTCTCTTTTTTTTTTTTTTCAAAACATATTTTTTCTCTCTTCTTTTCATCATAAATTCTTCAATAAAATAATATTACAAGTAAATCAAAACTTTTCTTTATTTTTAGTTACATGTTCTCCAGCAAATCACTATTTAAAAATGTATTTTTTGCAACCAAAAAAAAAATGGGTATAAAAAAGATTCTTAATATTTTATTGTAGCTGACGGTAGATGGTCAACTGTCGCTCGTGCTGACTCACACTCTTGGATTCGCGCATGCCTACCAAGCTCAATTTCTCATATTTGTAATTGTACTTTATCATTTGATGACATAAAATTCATGCATTTGACTGTAAATTTATTGATATCTATTGAACATAATTTTTCATTGTTGTTGTCTAAAACCTTATCACATCTTATGATAAAATAATGTAATTAACTTCAAATTTATCCAGAATAAGACACAGTTAATCGACGTCTTTGCCGTAATCGATCTTCCTTAGCTACTAAGAAAGAAGGTTTAGCTTGGGCAGCCTAAAACAAGGTCTGTAAGAGGGATAAGCAACGAGTCATAAAAGTAAATTGGGAAGAAAAAAGATTGGCACCGAACATTTGCTTTATACCATTTGAATATCTCATTTTTGAATTCCAAGCTCTCTTATCTCATTTTTGAAGTCCAGTCTTGATTTCTTGTCGTAGATGTGTTCCTTTTATGCTTTTCTTTCTTCTTTTCTTTTCTGTTTTCTATTTTATTTTTTCATTCGACGTTCTAAAGAAGATCCCATTCAAGTGTCCCTTTCTCTTAAAAAATGAGAAATATAAATTTCCTTTTCCCGTTTAACCAAGCAGACCATCTTTGTCTTTATCCACTTTTCGACAAAGTAATTAATTACAAAAAAAAAAGGGGATATAACTTGGAACATTCTAAAGCACACCTTATGCTTTATCTGAACTTACATTCATGAGATTCCATGTTAAATTAACGTTGAGGGATAAGTGGCTCATAATTATAAGATCTATGGTTCGAGGTTGACTCTACATTTAACCTTCTAATAGATACGTCAAAGTAGAATATATATTTGTGTGATGATTGAAATCAATGTTCGTCCATATATATCAACAGTTAGGGGAAAGAATCGGAGATGGGAAAAATTATTCATCAAACTTAAAAATCTTACTAATTATTCTTAATGATTAGGAGTTAGTTACCCTTTCCATATTTGTATCCATCCCACTAAATACAAGTTTCGCATCTCAATAACACATTGTTCACTAAAATCAAATTTTTTAAGAATTAATATTATGTATTCTAAAAAAACAATTAATATAGTATTGGAAATTTTATTATTATTGCATATTCATTTTTATATAAACATAAAAAATACCGGTAATCCAGTTATTATTAGATATATTTAAGAAAAAAAGATTTTTATCTCGATACATTTAAAGGGAAAAATTTTATTTCTCCATTTATATTAATTCCATTCAAAAGAAAATGAAAACTTTTGTTTTAAGAGTTTTTGCTTCTATATCTGTTTCGAATGTAACATTGGTTTTTAATTTAAAATAAATGATTTGGATTAATATGACAAGCATGATTAGTACGTTTTTTTGTTTCTAAACGTGTTTAGATAAGATACATTTTTGTGTTTACTTTTTAAGGTAAAAAAGTTTATGATATAGACAAAACAAGAAAATTTTTATTTTGAAAATCATTTATGTACCTTTAGTTTACTCATAAGTAAACATTTTAAATTTAGACAAATGTACATCTCTTAATTCGATTCTTCTTTGAATCTATATATTTCGCAGATCATTCATTCCGTATATAAGACATACAACGCACATGATTAATTACTACTAGTATCAAGAAATGCTTAGATTATTAGTGTGTAGTTTGAGTCTCATAAGTCGGTTTTTATAAAGTGAGTTAAATATGTTTGGAGTTTAAAGGATGACAATTTATCATACATTGAATTTCTATGAATTCTTTTTTGATTTCCCTTAAGAGAAAACTCATCATTTCATTCTCTAGAACGATAATTCATTATCAACCTCCCTAGTTGATTACTCACTATCAACTACTTAATCCTTCTCAATTTTGCCATCCTTGATATTGGATTAACCAATTCAGCCTACATAATAGAGATTGAGATAGCCTCATAAGCACAACTCAAGTCTTGTGGTTGAGATACAAGAGCGAGACCCAAGCTGGAGAAGCAAAGGTGAGAGCAAAGAGGCAGCAACACCTATTTTTTCCGCGGCTATATCAAGATCATCAATAACATCTTAGAAATAGTTTGAAAGAAAGCGAGGAAAAAAAATTGTGAGACCGGGAAATTAAAGTGCAGATTACATATATCAAAGTAAAATACTGGATACACATAATAATAATAATAATAAATGTTACCGTTATCAAATTGTTCCAAAGCTTTTTTACCAGCCATATGATAATAAAAAATTGTCCACATTTAAATCAACAAAGCACTGTTAATTATTCATTTTTGTGCTTTTAGTACGGCAACGTGCTATTTTATGTTTGATGTACTACTTTGTTAGATTCTCTAGAGTACAATATTTAAGCTACAAAGGGTTTATAGCATCTTTTGTGTGATGATCAAATTATCAAAGAAAGTGAAGATTGGATTCCATCAATGGATGATTGTACCTTCATTTGAACAAAAGGGGCCCACTTATTATGACCAATATGCTTTGATATAATGGAGTAATTAAATATGAGAAAATCCAAAATAGAAGAAAAAGAATTTTTTTCCCCTTTTTTTTGCCAAATGGTCCAGTTTCTTAGAGCATATAATGGCAAAGGTTATTTTAAAAGACAAAGCGGGATCATAAGAAAAATCTAGGAGATTCTTGCCCTACACTTTTGAGATTATTCGATCGGTTCATTCTATTGCTTATAGAAGAGGTGGAAAATATGCGTCTCCGACAATAAATTAATTCAAGTTACGTTTGATTTTTAATAAAATTATTCATATAGGTTACGAGTAAGGGACACGCAACATAATCCAAATCAATACTTGTCAAAAGGCAGCGGATTGCAATTCGCAACCCTATTGGATTCAATTATGACCAACATTATAGATGTTGGAGTCGAACCTTGTTCTCTTCAAGTTACGTCTGATTTTTAATAAAATTATTCATACAGGTTACAAGTAAGGGACACACAACATAATCCAAATCAATACTTGTCATAAGGCAACGGATTGCAATTCGCAACCCTATTGGATTCAATTATGACCAACATTATAGATGTTGGAGTCGAATCTTGTTCTCTTCGATTTATGCTTCCAGAATTTGACTTGTGACAAAACCGTGTTTATGTGAAACACGACTTAATAAGTGATGACAACTTATCGGATGGCCAACACGTGGACTATCAATGGAAGTTGGATGGAGCCGGTTCATCTACCCTTTGTTAAAAATGTCGAGCCTTCTAGAACGTCATATTACACCCTTCATCTCGCTCTCGTCTCCAGGGTTTTCGGAGAGAAAATATTGGTGATCTAAGAGATGATCATCTTCTTTGAGTGTTTCATGCGTAAAATCGAAGATTTTACGTACAGTATAGTGAGATCTTCCTTTGATTTGTAATATTCTGTGTGAATAGTGAAAAAATCTGAGTGATTTCTCTGTTGTAACATTGGGGTGGTGTTCCATCACTAAACTTGAGAGATAAGTCTCATTTTCGTCTCTCTGAACAATCAGTAATTTTTGTTGTCATTTTGGGCTGTTTATTGCAAACGAGCATAATCCAAATCTTTGGATGCTCAACGAGAGATGTAGGCGTTAGAAGTGGTCGCCGAATCTCTGGGGTTTAGGCCGAAATATTCCCTGTGTTTTTTTAATTTTTTGCAACTTTATTTTTGCTTGATTAAGGTTTTCTTGTTTCTTGAATTTAATATCGTGTGAAGGAGCCTTTACAATGGTATCAGAGCCACGTTCTAAGGAACAAGATACCTGGATCTTAGAGAAACTGGTGGACCTACAAGGGTCTTGAATTTTTGGAACTGTTGAAAAGGCAGATTGAGAACAACTCGAGTTATTCAACTCGTCCGGTGAGATCTTTTTCATTTTCTGTATATTAACTTTCAGAAACTTGTGTTTCCTGAACTTCCCCTGATTTTTCAGTACACCGTTGAAACCCTCTTGAGACTAATCTTTGTCCAATTGCTCCTGCGAGGCCCCTGAAAACTGAGATAAATCAAGTATGGGTGTGCACTTGGAGAATCTTCCTGGAGGGATCTGTGATACCTTGTATTCAATCTTTGTGATTGTTGTCTGTTAATTAATCTTACCTGTTCTCTTCTAATATTGCAAGAATTGTGAAACCCTGTATTACTATGTGTTCTACTGTGCTTCCAGTTTGACAAAAATTGGTATTTTTTAACTCCCTGTTTAAACTATTGCAAGCTCTAGCTGATCTCTGTGTGAAAATTTGTTTGCATTATGGCTACTGCTAAATTTGAAGTTAGTCAATTTGATGGTAAAATTGATTTTGATATGTGAAGTTAGAAAATGAAAGCAAGTTTGATGCAAATGAAATGTGTTAAGGCTTTAGATGATTCATGGCCAGAGGGTTTAGCTCCTAATAAGAAATCAGAACTTGAGAAAATTGTTTGGAGTACTATATTTTTGTATTTGTCTGATAATGTGATCAGAGAGGTAGGTGAAACTACTACTACCTCTGATCTTTGGGCCAAACTTAAGGCTAAGTATGAGACCAAAACTATTCCAAACAAATGTTTTCTTTTAAAACAATTCTTGTCTTTTAAAATGGATCATGCAGTTGATTTAGAAGAAAATCTTAGTAGGTTTACAAAACTTACCCAAGACTTGGCCAATTGTGATGAAAAACTTTTAAAATATCAATTAGCTGTAGTCCTATTAAACTCCATTAGTGACAAGTATAAGGACATTAAAGTTGCCCTTGAATATGGTAGAGATGAACTCGCTCTTGATGTTATAACCAATGCTTTGAGAAATAAAGATTTAGAAATCAAGGCTGAGTTAAGTAACAGTCAGGAACTAGTTTTTTAACTAAGGGAAAATCTTTTGAAAAACCTACACAAAATTTTAAGGTTTCAAAAGAAAATAAGAGATGGGCTGACGAGAGTAAGACCAAGAATAATGCAAAAGGTAAAAAATGTTATTATTATGGCAAACTTGGTCATTTTGCAAAAGATTGTTTTAAAAAGAAAAATGATTCAAAAGAAAAAGGTCTTGATGGAAGCAATGCATTGGCCTATGATAAAACCAAAGCAAAAAATGGTTTTGCTTTAATAAGTGCTAAAAAATGTCTAAGTGATGAATGGATACTTGACTTGGGATGCTCCTTTCATATGTGCCCCAACAAAAATTGTTTTATAAATCTAGAAAGAACTAAAGGGGGGCAGATTATAATGGGCAACAACTTTGCATGTAAAGTGAGTGGAATTGGAATTGTCAAATTATTATTAGAAAATGGTAATGTTTTGTTCCTTGAGAATACAAGACATGTTTTTTAAAAAAAAGAAACTTAGTGCTCTTAGGAATGTTAGATGACAAGGAGTTTAACAAAATTATGGGTCAAGAACATATAAAAATTCTTAGGGGAAATGACTTGGTCACTTCAGCCCCTAAGAGACATGTCATTTATTGCCTGAATGCAAAACTTTTGCTTGGATTAACTGCTTCTGTTGTATCTGAAGAATTTACTTTGGCTAAATTGTGGCATGAAAGGCTTGGTCATATTGGTAAAAAGGGTTTGAATATTTTGCAATCAAAATGTATTTTTGCAAAACATAATCTTGGTGATTTTGACTCATGTGAACACTGTATTTTGGGAAAGCAAGCTAAATTCCTTTTCAAAGTGGAATTCATAAATCCAAACAAAGACTTGAGTACTTGCATGCTGATTTGTGGGGTTCTGCTTCTATCTTTACTTTATTTGGTTTTAAATATTTTTTGTTAGTAGTTGATAATTTCTCAAGAAAAATTTGGGTTCATCTACTAAAATCTAAAGATGAGACATTTTCTGTTTTTAAGGACTGAAAAACTCAAATTGAAAATCAGGTTGATCTTAAAATAAAATATTTAAGAACTGATAATGGTTTGGAATTTTGCAATTATGAATTTGATAATCTTTGTAAGGACTATAGCATCATGAGATACAAAACTGTTCCACACACACCACAACAAAATGAAATGACTGAAAGAATAAATAGAACTGTGTTTAATAAAGTTAAATGCATGCTATTAAGTTCTGGACTGCCTAAAATGTTTTGGGGTGAAGCAGTTACAACTGCAGCTTATCTGATTAATAGGAGTCCTACTAGTGCTTTAAACTTTGTTGTTCCTGAATATGTATGGTCAAATAGTCCTGTAAATTACTCTTATCTGAAAGTATTTGGCTGAACTGCTTATGCTCATCAAAATGTTGGTAAATTAGAACCAAGATCATTAAAATATGTTTCCTTGGGTTATGATACAGGTTATGAGTTAAATCTGAAAAAGGTTATAGAGTAATAATTAGAAAGGATGTAATTTTCAATGAATCCTTGATGCCATGTCTTGAAGGAAAAGAAAATGCTTTGACTGAAAAAGATGTTCAAATTGAGATGGAGCCCTCCTGCAGTAACCAAAATATTTCTGTAACTACTGCAGAAGAAAATGAAAATAAAGAACATGTTATTTTACCTGAAATTGAACATGTTGAAGAGGCTGATTCTGTAGCTCTCCCCTTTGATGAGTATCAACTCACAAGAGATAGGGAGAGGAGGCAAATCAGACTCTCCACCAGATTTGATAGTAACACCTTTGTATCCTTATTTACCTACCAATATCTTATTGAAAATGAGCCAAACTCCTTTAAAGAAGCAATGAAATGTAAAGAAATGAAAAATTGGAAGATGACCATGAAAGATGAAATGTCTTCACTCCTTGAAAAAAAAAAACATGGATATTAGTTGATAAGCCCAAAGGATAAAAATTAAGTGATTGCAAGTGGATTTATAAGATAAAATCTAGAGAAGGTGATAATAAAAATGTTAGATATAAAGCTAGACTTGTAGCAAAGGGTTTCACACAAAAAGAAGGTGTGGATTATACTGAAATTTTTTCTCCTGTTGCCAAGTATGTTACCATTAGATGTTTGCTTGCACATGAGACAACCTGTTGGTTTTGAGGAAGGTGATCCTGAAAACATTGTTTGTATGTTAAAAAAATCATTGTATGGCCTAAAGCAGGCACCTAGGCAGTGGTATAAAAGATTTCAAACTTTTGTCTTGAAACTTGAATTTAAAATAAGCCAATATTATGCTTGTACTGCAAAGGTAGTGGATTTAAAAACTCATTATATTTGATCCTCTATGTGGATGATATGTTGTTGGCTAATTCTGATAAATAAAAAATTGATGATATTAAATCAAAGTTAAGTTTTGAGTTTGATATGAAAGACTTTGGTGCTGCTAAAAGAATATTGGGCATGCAGATCTGGAGAAATAAGGATAAAGATATGCTGTTTTTAAATCAATGTGATTATGTGTCTAAAATTTTGAAAAAATTCAACATGTATGATTGTAAGCCTATGACACTGCCTCTTGCTAGTCATTTTAGATTGTCTTTTGAATTTTGTTCTAAATCTGAAAATGAATATGCCAGAATGTCAAAAATTCCATATGCTAATGTAATTGGTTCTGTGATGTATTTGATGATATACATCAGACCTGATCTTGCTTATAGTATTAGCATCTTAAGTAGATATATGAGTAATCTTGGTGAAGAACATTGGCATACTTTAAAATGGTTATTGAGGTATCTTAAGGGATCATCAAATTTAGGCTTAATGTTTAAATCAGATAAAAATGGAATAAGTTTGAAAGGGTATACTGATTCTGCTTTTGCTAGCAATAGAGATAATACAAAATCAACCTCATCTTACTTTTATACACTGTGTGGTACTGCTATTAGTTGGAAATCTCAACTTCAGAAAGTTGTGGCTTTGTCTTCAACTGAAGCAGAATATATAGCTGCAACTGATGCTGTTAAAGAAGGGAGTTAGTTGAATGGTTTATTGTCTGAAATGGGTTTCGATGATAATCACATTGTGCTGTTTTCTGATAACCAAAGTGCTATTCACCTAAGCAGAAATCCAATGTTTCATGATAGATCGAAATATATTGATGTCAAATACCATTTTATAAGAGATATAATTTCAAAAGATGAAATTAAGATTGAAAAAGTTTCTACTTGGTTTAATCTATCTGATATAGGTACAAAAGTAATTTCTTTAAACAAATTCTTAAACTGTTGGAAACTTTTATCTATTGATTCTCTGTGATTCATGTACAAGTACTTGGAGCAAATGAAAAAGACATAAGATCATGCTCCTGGCTGCACTAATAGCTCAAATTCTGGCAGCAAGGCGGAGATTGTTGGAGTCGAATCTTGTTCTCTTCGATTGATGCTTCCAAAATTTGACTTGTGACAAAATCGTGTTTATGTGAAACACGACTAAATAAGTGATGACAACTTATTGGATGGCCAACACGTGGACTATCTCTGGACGTTGGATGGAGCCGGTTCATCTACCCTTTGTTAAAAATGTGGAGCCTTTTGGAACGTCATATTACACCCTTCATCTTGCTCTCGTCTCTTGGGTTTTCGGAGAGAAAAATATTGGCGATCTGAGAGATGATCATCTTCTTTGAGTGTTTCATGCGTAAAATCTCGGGGTCATCAGCTTCACGGGCCCGCCCTTGGGTTCTCTCTACTAGATGGCCCTTGAGCCAACGCTATATGGGTTTTATGTCATAATTACGAGTTGCCATATTTAATTTTTCAACATAAATTTAAGTAAATTTCCTTTTTTATAATAATAAAAAAAAGCCGAAATATAAGTTTTCGTGGGCAAGCTTGGCAGGGCCCATAAGCCAAGTGAGACCTGGCATCTTGGTGAACCGATGGGCTGAACCCAGCTCGGCTACCGACGGTGCCACCCCTACACAAAGCAAAAAGATATCTAGAGGAATGCGGAGTTGTAAATTTGACATAAAAATTATAAAATGAAACACTGACCAACAAACCATGTCCTCGTACAATTGTTGTTAACAATATATATATATATATATATATATATTAGTTTTTTCTTCATACCAGTAACAGTTTTCACGGTATCTTAAAAGTTGTCAAATGCCCAAGTAAAAAACAAATTTATTTTACGATCCATAATTATTATTTTTATTTCTCTAAAAATAAATCTTTTATCATTTCAAAAAATCTCTTGTGAACTTTCGTCATTAAGGAATGCTTTCATGTACTTAAAAGTTGCTGGAACTTGGAAGAATATTAATGGTGCATTTTAAATACAAAAAATGTTATGTCTATTAAGAAAAGATATTGAGAAATGTTGTTCCTTTTATGAAACCCAGAAACCTATTTTCAAATAGAGAAAATCTGTATCCATTTAAAAGATATTTTTGAAAAGTTGTAAACAATCCTATAAACGAATTATCTTGTCTTTGATTGAAGGTAGAAACAAAATATCAATGTCCTTTCCCTAATCATAGCGATTACCAATTTACCATGTTAACTCCTTCAACGAGGTAGATGGTCCCGAATTCGGAGTGATTAGACATTGTTATAAAAAATTATACTTAGCGATGCACGACTTGAATACGAAAGAGGTAGACCGAAACCATAGAGAAGCTTTTGTTGGAAAAATTGTTACCCAATTTTCTTGATAAATGGATAAAAATGGACTTCGCCACTTCAACGCATCTTACAATGTTACTTTCCTTGAAACACTATTTTTCCCTGTCATGAATTATACAATGTACAAATGAGTTCTTGCGAATTGCCTCTCAAGAAAAAAAATTATGTCGAAGAATTTTGCACGGATTTTTACTTGGTTGCTTGAGCATGCAAGTTAGTATGAGGAGGAAAGATGAGAATATTTTTTATGTTCTACATTTAATCAAAGACGATACAATTAATTTATAGACCTGTTTACAATTTTTCTAAAATGTCTTTAAATAGATAAAGATTTCTCTATTAGAAAATATTTTTCTCGTTTCTAAAAGGAAACGACATATCTCAATATCTTTTTTTTTTTTTTTTTTAAATAGACATAACTTTTTTGTATTTAACAAGCACCATTAATATTCTTCCATTTTTCTGAAATCATTTTTCCAAAACTTTTAAGTACATGAAAACATTGGTAAATGATGTAAATTTATACAAGATTTTTTCAAATGATAAATAACTTTTTTAGAAAATCGTGGTTAAAAAGTAAAAATAAATAATTATGGATCTTAAAATAAGTTTTACTAAGCCAGAGTCAAAGGCGAATCAAGGAGTTAGAGTCAGCTCGGGTGGCCGCCGACTGTCTATTGTCGTCAGCAATAAAATATTAAGAGCCCGTTTGATATTCATTTTTTTTAATTTTTGCAAAAGATGTATTTTGGAATAGTGATTTGATAGAGAATGTGTGACTAAAAATAAAGAAAATTTTTAAATTTGCCTGTAATATTATTTTATCGGAGAATGTGTGATTGAAAAGAAGAGAGAAAAAATGAAAATCAAACAAGGACTAAATTTTAAATATAACAATTATTTTATTCAAATTGAACATATATAATTTTGTTATAAGAATATACCGGACTCATCAAATAACACTGTTGTCAAGTTCTGTATAATTCAAATAAAGAGCATAAATTCAAATCTTTACAATTATACTTGCATTAGATAAGTTAAAACCTAACAAATATTATTTTGTTAAATTTATTGTGAAAATTCAAGAAGTGCCATAATAATCAAGCTTACATTAAATTTTACAGAAGGTCACAAGTTCGAATCTCCTTCGTTCCCTCTCCCTATTGAATTTTGATAAAAATTGTTAAATGAAAAAATTGCACAACAAATTTGTTGGCAAGGGATTCGAACCCCAAGACTTTCAATATGTACATGCAAGCTCTAACCAAAAGTTTGTTTGATATCAAAATGAATTACAATTAATATAAGCCAAAAATTTAATCTATTGTCAAAAAAAATTAATAATAAAGAATGCTCTTGACGAATTTCGTACACGTGATCGCAAGTGCTCGCTAGGTGCTGGATCTGCCCTGGCCAAAGTCCTTTTTTTACTTGTGTACTTGACAATTTCAAGAAACAGTGTCAACTGTTATTGGTTTGGAGAAAACATTTTTAAAATATAACACGAACATTTTTCTCAAGAATATCAAGCAAAAATCCCAAAATCCTAAAAATAGTCATCATTCTTTTCAAAATTTTAAATAGTCAATCTATCCATTTTTCAAGATGACTGTTCTCGACACAAATTCATGTTCTCTACTTCGTTTATTTTCAAATTCCTAACTCATCGAAATACTTGACCAATCAAATTGATTTCACTTATTGATGAATCAAAGAACAGTTAAAATCACGAAAAGATATAAATAACTCTATCAAGGGATTTAGATAAAAAATACAGCGGCCAGGTGAAATTTAATTCTCCGCATGATCATGTTATTGATTTAAACTCCACATGAGGTCCGATCAATATACTTCAAGTGTACTAGTGTTACCGTTAACTATTTCTGTGATAATGACAAATAATAAACTTGAATAGTTAATCGGCCAAAACTACAACTTTTCAATACAAGGTGTCAACCCTTATACATTGGCTATGAATAAATTATTTATGATTAATGTATATATTGGGTCATATTGTACTTATGAAGCGCCCAATTCATATTATCACAAGTGATCATAGTACTTTAATTCGCATGTTCAATAATAAATAAACATAATTTTATTCAATATAAGAATGTTGTTATTTTTACATCAGCAAAATTATATTATAATAATTATATGGACACACAACCCAACAATCATGTCCATCAATTCTTATTGCATTTAATTCCTTCAACTTAGTTATTTTTATTTACCACAACAATTATGCTCAAATTCAGGCTTAAATCTAGATTGGACACTTGTCGACACATAATTGGACAGTTTGAAAAATTAAGACAAAAACACTTAATCATTTTCTGATACATCAATATGTCTTTTCACCGTTTTTAAGCTTGACTTGGCTTTATTCTTACCAGAAAGCCCAAGTCAAACCCAAAAATTGGCCGTTGCCATGTATCAACATTGTATTTTTTTTTACAGGATTATATATCTTATTGCATTCGTTCTAGCTCAAGCGTAAAACTGTCATCCGGATTAAACCCAGTAAATGTAACATTGTCCAAGACTTTAGTCCAAATAAATCTGGAAACACAGGTCAAATAATAGATTGTTGTATAAGGCTTACCTGAACTCCGAAGGATTTGGAGAAGGTCTATCTGTGCTTTGAGGTTAGAGGCAGTTTTGAAGCGTGTTGAATGAGAGGACCAATGGGATTAAGCCAAGTTGATCCTACTTGAAGTCAACTCTCTCTCTCTCTCTCTCTCTCTCTCTCTCTCTCTCTCTCTCTCTCTCTCTCTCTCTCTCTCTTTGTGGATCTGGTTATTACCTAAATAGAAAATTATTGTTCATCCTCCTTGTGCTTTGTTGGTGATTTTTGGTGTATTTTCTGTCCACCTTTGATCGAGCTACGTGACCAAACCTTGTATTCTCCTTTGCATTTCTGCAGAGTTGACTTGTTTTGTGGGTTAATTCACTGCAAAACCTCTCCTTTCCTTTTCTTTTGATCCTCTTCGTCTGTTTGTTTAAATAAGATGAATGATAGATACATTGACAATTGGGAGAGGCTAGTTACAGCTACTCCACGGAGAGAGGAGCTTCGGGAACTTGCTCGTGCACACTCCAGGGACCCCAGCCTTGCCTCTATTTCGTCAGATTCCAGTTTCACCTCTTCACTTCACGATCATTTGTAGGACCCTGAAGGTGCATCTCTTATACTTTTTGTGATAATGACGCAATTAGGACGTCATGACGATTAACTGGTGATAATTCTATATAAATTTTTATTTTTTCTTCTTTCACTACCAAATTACTCATTTTAAATATTTTGTTTATGGACATTGGAGTCTTTGGGGGTCCTATCTTTTCTGTGAGATCATTTTGCACTTGCAAAAATGTACATGTAAACAAATTTGTTTTATGGTTATGCCTGTGAATACCGGTAGTTTATGTTTATGCTGCTATGATTCATTTGCATAAATTCTCCAAATCCAACATTGCTTCAGCTTCTTCCAGCTCAAGCATCCCTCTTCTGACTCCAAGTCCTGAAGATAGGATATTGCAGTTGCGTGATGCAATGCCTATTTCTTTCAATGAATTAAAATATGCGACCAGAAACTTTCATCCTGACAATATTTTAGGGGAAGGACAATTTGGTCGTGTTTTTAAAGGAGGGATCAACATACACACTCTTACTGCTGCAGAGCCAGAATATGGAATGGTTGTTGCTATCAGGAGGTGTAATGGTATGCCAGGGTTCAAGGAATGGTTGGTAGGTTCTTTTATGCCGAATCTTATGACTTGGTTATGCATCATAATCTCTTTTAGTGACCACCCAGTATTCTGCAGGAGGAAATGGATTATCTGTCGCAATTTCATCATCCAAACCTGATTAAACTTCTTGCTTACTGTGACGACGGTGTCTACAAGCTATTGGTATTTGAGTTCATGCCAGAAGGAAGCTTGTCTAACCATTTGTTCAAAGGTAGGTTGCACTTAAATAATGTCTAGTTAGATGGCATGGCTGCTTAATTTCTGTATATATATGAACAATCCGTAGATATCTTTCTCGTTGTCCTATTAGCTATTTTGTAATCTCTGAATCATTACCTTAATGTACTGACTGTATGCTATTTTTTAGTTGAATAAGTTCTCATTTCTCCCCTAATAGCCTTCTCCTCTTCTTACCTTTTTACTTTTGTTTGTAGTGTAATATGCTTCCATGGGATGCATTGGAAGAGGTGTATAGTAAGATTGGCTGCAAATGTTAACATCTGCTTCATCGGCTATATACCATTACTGCATGAGAATTGTACTTTTGTCATGTGTGATTACGTCCATAAGCAACATTAACAATGTATTATCTATTGAATCTACGGGATCGATAGGTTCTTGTACTGGAAACTTTGAAGCCGATCTCAAAACAATGGGTAACATTTATGACTGATTTTCTTTCACAGGAGGGCGTCAGCATCTTTCTTGGGATAAAAGAATCATGGTGGCCATTGGTGCTGCAAGGGGTCTTTCTTTCTTTCATGATGTTGGAAACAAAGTGACAAGTAAAAACTTTAAGTCTTCAAACATTCTTTTAGATGAGGTGGGTTCATTTGATCTTGTTATTTTGTCTTACTGCTTTGATTTTTAAGCAAGATATTTTTGCGTAGAAAAAGTAACAATCTTGTTACATTATGGGTCAGGAATTTAATGTCAAGCTGTCCGACTTTGGTTTTGCTGAAGCAGTGAGAATTCCTTATGAGACTCCATTGGGTAGTTTCTACGTTCCATGGGATTACATTGGCTATGCTTCACCGGATTACAAAGCTTCAGGTTCAGCAATTTGAGATACTTCTTTTTCGATCTTTTTGCTGGATAAAAATCATATTAGACCCATACTGAAATCTATACTAATGAACAGGTTATTGGTCAAAAGAACGTGATGTATATGCCTTTGGGGTTGTTTTACTAGAATTACTATGTGGACGTCAGGCTTTTGATAGAAGAAGAAATCTGATTGACTGGGTGAAACCGTATTTGTCTAACAACCAAAGAGTGCACAAGGTTATGGACCCTCTATTGGATGTCAAATACCCACATAAAGGAGTTCTTCGTTTTGTAAAGCTTGCTTTGTGGTGCTTGAGCGAAGATCCCCATTTCGGGCCAAACATGGCAGAGGTTTTAGCAGTACTTGAACGAATCAAAGGTCTGTCCTAAATTTAAAGTTCTTTGAACTTCAGTTTGTATATCAATAAAGAAAAAATTCTAATATGACATCTTCAGCGCCTCTGCTATCATTGTATGAGAAGTGTCATGGTGTAAGGCTAATTGCAGTTACTGGCAACTTGCAAATAAAATGACATGTTACCAAACCCAAATTACATGTTACATGGCTACAACTCTGGTGTTTAAAGTTAAGTCAGGCCGTGTCTGAGGCTCGACATTCAGACCTGACATTAGTGGTGATATGATGAAGTCCATGTGAGCCGGCTAGCCTGGAACTTCATTTAGAGTAAAAGAAAAATGAAATTGCAATCCAATAATATGCATTGCTTTGTATAAGTTATTTGAAAGAAAGGATTGTGATCTTTAGGATCAAATATTTTGATCAATGTCAATGCTTTTAATGTACTACAACGAACTAGGGTTAGTAGCAGGTCGTGTAAGATTTAGCTCAGTATTGAATTTTTTGTTGAAAAAGATTGAGCCTCTATCAATTTTTTTTTTATCAATAAATATAAATTTGTATAGATCAAAAATTATATACAAGTACTCCGAGTATACCCAAACTAAATAAGAACAAAAGATGTAATAACAATAATATCTAAAGACATAATGTTAGAGCTTCTATCTTTCGATAGATAAAATATGGTTCATATTGTTGATCTCAAATTTATTGAGTCATACCTGTGTTTGATAGTAGGGATTGTTGGAATCACAGTTTGAAAGGCAAAAGTCATATTTGTAATTATGTTGTATGTTACGCCCCTAACTGAACCCACATCGGCGAGGTATGGAACTCTCATACGAAGTGGTTCCACTTCGAAAAGTCCACCACCACGTCAACCGAGGTGTGGAACGCTCATACGAAGTGGTTCCCTAAGTGGTTCCAATTGAGATGATCTGCTATCACACTACGAGACATTGGTAATTCTGCAAAATTGATCGAAGCGCCCTATCCCCTTGAATCCGAGGCGAAAGGATCCCTATGGGCCTCGGCTTGAGGATCCGCCGCTGATTTCAGTATGAGATTTTTGTCAAGATCTTTTCTGTCCCTAAGGTTTAAAGTGATTTGACGTCTCCATGAGGCTAATTGATGTGACCTATCAACTCAACTCGGGAAAAGTAACTACCCGTCCACTCTACAAACTCGGCTGATTGACGCCTATGAGCAGACGCCTCATACCGTTCATGTTACAACCCACATTATTTAGTCAAAAGTCAAGAGTTGAATTTTCAAAGTCAAAGTCAAAGTCAATAGTGAAATTTTCAAAAGTCAAATCAATGAAGGATTAAAATGAAATTAAATATTTTATTTGGGTTTATTTTGCAATTGGCAAAATATGAAGGTTAAATTGGATACATTTCAAAGTTTCGAATTTATTTATATACTTTTGGAAGTCATAGGATTAAATGTCGGGTATGTGGACCATTAAATTCAACCTTTGACCCATTTTTCACTCAAAAACACACACACCAACACCTACAAAAAAACGACAGAGAAGAAGAAATCGGCAGAAAAGAAAAAAAGGAAAGAAAAAGAAGGAGAAAAAGGAAAAAGGAAGAAGAAGAAAAAAGGAAAGAGGTAGTTCAAAGTCTATTTCCATTTTTCCTTTCTCTTTATTTTCTTCAAGACGTAGATAAATTTTATGTTAAAATTCTAGGGTTTTATTTTGGCTCAAAATTTTCAGATTTGTTGAGATGATTACTACTTGGAGCTCAAGTTATTGATTCTTGAATTTCTATCTACATTAAGGTAAGAAGATGTCAATTTTTTTTTTTTGGAAAACCCTAGAATCCGATTTTGGGATTTTGATTAATTAATTGTGGAAATGATTATATAAATTGAATATTTCACTTGGGAACTGATTTTATGGAACAAAATGTATATTAAATGGGTGGAATTATGGTTACTAGTTTCACTTGATTGGAGAGTAAAATTAGTTTTAAACTTGGGAAGAAGGCTATGTTGATAATTAGTTATTAGTCAAGGGATTATAAAGTGTGATTAGCTCCAATTAATAAAGGAAAATTTGAGAATTTATTCAAGTGTCAAGAGAATTTAAATTTAGTTCTATCATTAGATATTAAGGTTTCTTGATTAGATAGAGGATAAATTGTTTATTAATATCGTATTTCAAGTGGTGACAAGGAAATTGGAAACGTTTATCAGGCAATCTAGCTTGTAGTTCATACCTTGTGAGTGGATAAAACTTATTTTTCAGAAATAAGTCTTCTTTAAATTTTAAAGTTATTTATTTTATAAAGTTGACTTCATAGCATGATTTTCAAAATAAAATTGATTTTATTATCAATTGCTTTTAAAGTTAAATTCAATTCAGTTAAATTATTTTAGTAGCATGGTATATTCTTATTACATATTTTAGTATAGTTAAAGTTATTTCTAAAAACCACCAGAAAGTACCCAGGTGATTTTACCCCAGTTTGCACTGATGTGAATGTGTTTCCACAATGTATGACTAGTTATAATGATTTTACCTGCTCTGCACTATCATGAATGTGTTTCCATGGTGTATGACCAAATTATCAAAGGTCTTTGGAACCCACTCTCGTACACATATAGACTTTGGGCCGTGTACTAGGGTGATTAGCCTTTGGGGCAGCTCTGCGTACTTATGACCAGATTATTAGCTATCAGATTATCAGATTTGAATGGCTTTGCCTTGTACATCGAGATTACTCTGTACATGTGTAAAGCTATTCATTGGGTACTCTTTTTGGTGTGATTTTTCAGTATTTATTCAGTTCTCAGATTTCAAATTATGGAATTCAGTTAATTCAGTTTTTAGAATAAAGCTTTCAGCTTCTAGTATTGAGAAGCAGCAATATTTCATAAATTTTCATGAATATCAGATTCTTTATATTTGTTATACCTTATAGATATTTATCTAGAATTTAGAACAAAGAATTTTATAATGTAATCATGTTTAGTTTTTAAAAGTATTACTAGATCCAGAAATTCTCAAGGATTTAATAAAGTTAAAATTTTTAGAAAATATGCATAAACGGAAAAAGTTTACTTATATGCAAATCATCCACTCACTGAGTTGCGAACTCATATTTTTGTCATGTTTTTCCTATCAGGAGACTGTTGATAATCAGGAGACTTGGAAAAGCCTGCTAAAGCGAAAGAGACCTTTCATAGTATGTAATGAATAGTTGGGGGACTCATGTTTATTAAGTACTTTGTCTAATATTTGGGGTGTCATGCACTTTGTAGAAGGGTTTGTAATTGATGTAATGTTTGTATGTAGATTTGATGTTGTTATAGAAGCACTCAGTCGAATTTTGTTATATTTTGTGTTAGTTGTGGTGGTTTCCAAAACTTTTGGTTTGAATGTTTATTTGAGGTTTTGATGATTTTTCAGGTTGGTTTTATCCATTTTTAAGGTAAAACTCTGTCAAAAATTTCATAGAAATATAGCACAGTCAAATAGGTTAAGTTTGTCTTCGTGGTGGATCCGACATTTAGCTGGTATCTACCATCGGATCACAACACGTGTCGAGTTAATTAGGTTGAGTCGGGATTGGTCGTGTCAATTGGTATCGAGCGTGGTCTTAGAGTTTATGAGTAACATTGCATATATCTGATGTTTGTATGTCACACATTATTGTAGGTAAGTCATGCGTGGTAGAGGAAGAACTCACAGGCACCAAAATCCAGTATCTCAAGCTCATAATACTCCTGAAGAAAGACATGCTGGATGGGTCAGTGGGGCTGCTGAATCAGTGCACCAGTCTTAGGTGCAACCTGGCCCCATCACCGATAGAATAGCTGCAGCTATTGCTTCCCTTCTACCAAATACCGATAGAGATAATTCTATAGAGAGAGCGATGAAACTTGGAGCAAAATTTTTTATGGGTACATCTAATCCAGCAGATGCTGAACTTTGGATGAAGACTTGTAAAGCATATTTGATGTATTTTTATTGAAGGGAAGAGCTGCTGATTGGTGGATTTCGTTCCGAAGTCGGTATCCAGATCCAAGTATTATCACCTGTACCATTTTCAAGGAAGCTTTCTTTGAGACATTATCCACCATTTTATTGTGATGCAAAACAAAATGAATTTTTAAGATTGGTGCAGGGGTCTATGTCTGTTGCTGAATATCATGTAAAGTTTGTCGAACTGTCTAAGTATGCAAGTGCTTTGGTAGCTGAAGAGAGAGATAGGTGTGGACAGTTCGAGCAAGGGTTGAGAGCAGAGATTCGGCCTATGGTTACTGCTCATGGCATCAAAATTTTGGTCTGTTGGTTGAGGCGGCATTAAGGGTCGAGACAGCTATTCGTGAAGGAAGTAATCAAGGAGTACAGGTGACCTTTCGAAGTGGGAGCAGTCAATCAGGAGCTTCAGGAGAAAGGTTCAAGAAGAACAGAAAAGGATTTTGGCCAGGTGTCACTAAATCTGGCAGTTTTAAATCTAAGTCTGGGAGTTCTAGCTCTTGTCAGGGATCAAAACATAGTCAGAGTTTTGGACAACAGTCAGTGGGAAGCCATTCTAATGTGCAGGGTCCTTCACAGAGAATTCAAGGAGTGAGGCAGAGTGAGGCTTCTGATTATCAGAGCTTTCCACAGTGCCAGTCTTGTGGGAAGTTTCATCCAAGCGAGTGTCTTCGAGGGGTTGGAATTTGTTATCAGTGTGGTCAGATGGGACACATAAGGAAAGATTGTTCAGCTAGATCTCAGTAGATTGGAGCATCTCAGATAGTATCTCCACAGCCAGGGATCAATATGACTAGACAGAACAGGAATCAAAGAACTCCATCAGCAGGGTTGATAGGGGCCACACAATCTAATGCTGTTAGGGTTAGTGCTTCTAGATAGGGAGTCCAGGCAGGTCGATCCAGGACTCAGGGCAAGGTGTTTGCTACGACATAACAGGAGGCAGAAGAGTCACCAGATGTGGTAGTGGGTATGTCATCTATTTTTGGTAGAAATGCTCGTTCTTTAATTGATTCGGGTGCTACGCATTCCTTTATTTCTCACACACTTGCTAACTATGCTAATCAAATGTTAGAGCCTTTAGATAATGAATTGCTAGTAATGACTCGAGTAGGGGACTCACTTTTAGCAGATCGTGTACATAAAGATTGTGGGATTAGAGTGAAAAATCATGAGTTGAAAGCATATTTAATTCATCTTGACATTCATGATTTTGATGTTATTTTGGAGATGGATTTTCTATCTAATCATCGTGCTTCAGTTGATTGTTTTCGCAAGGAAGTGGTATTTAGAAGCCCAGGGAAGCTTGAAATTGTTCTCACTAGAGAGCGCAGAATTTTGCCATCTTGTGTAATATCTGTCCTGGATGCTCACAGAATACTCAAAAAGGGTTGTGATGCATATTTGGCCCATGTAATTGATACTCAGATTACAAAGCGGGCTATTGACGATATATCAGTTGTGCGAGATTTTCCCGATGTCTTTCCAGAAGACCTTCCGGGATTACCCCCAAACAGGGAGATAGAATTCTGTATTGATTTGATTCTCGGGACAACACCTATTTCATAGGCACCTTACAGAATTGCTCCAGCAGAGCTGAAGGAATTGAAAGTTCAGTTGCAGGATTTAGTTGATAAGGGTTTCATTAGACCCAGTGTATCTCCATGGGGAGCTCCAGTCTTATTTGTGAAGAAGAAAGATGGCACAATGAAATTGTGTATTGACTACAGACAGTTGAATAAAGTGACAGTCCGCAACAAGTATCTGTTGCCTCACATTGATGATTTGTTTGACCAACTTAGAGGTGCCTCAGTATTTTCAAAGATTGATTTACGTTTGGGTTATCATCAGCTCAAAATTAGAAATGTTGATGTACCAAAGACTGCTTTTCGGTCTCGATATGGTCATTATGAATTTTTGGTGATGCCGTTTGGATTAACTAATGCCCCAGCTACATTTATGGATTTGATGAATAGGGTGCTTCACTCATATTTAGATAAATTTGTGATTGTTTTTATTGACGATATATTGGTTTATTCTCACAGTCGTGATGAGCATGCTGAACATTTGAAGATTATCTTGCAGACTTTGCGAGATAAGCAGTTGTACGCTAATTTTAGCAAATGTGAATTTTGGTTAGATAAAGTTGTGTTTCTGGGTCATGTCATTTTAGCAGAAGGCATTTATGTAGATCCTCATAAAATCAAGGCAATTATAAGATGGGAACGCCGTACTAATGTTACAGAAGTATGGAGTTTCCTTGGACTAGCAGGTTATTATCGTCGATTTTTAGAGAATTTTTCCAAAATTGCTCTTCCTCTAACTAATTTGACTCGAAAGAACACTAAATTTGTGTGGAATGAGGAATGTGAGAAGAGTTTTCTAGAGTTGAAGAAAAGGTTGACTTCTACTCCTATACTTACTCTTCCATCTCCGGGTGAAGAGTTTGTGATTTATAGTGATGCTTCACTGCCAGGATTAGGTTGTGTTCTAATGCGAAATGGGAAAGTTGTAGCTTATGCTTCAAGACAATTGAAGAAGCATGAGTTAAATTACCCAACTCATGATTTGGAGTTAGCTGCAATAGTGTTAGCATTGAAGATTTGGAGGCATTATCTTTATGGTGAGAAATGTCAAATATTTACTGTTCACAAAAGTTTGAAGTATATTTTTTATCAGAAAGAACTGAATCTGAGGCAGAGAAGATGTATGGAGTTGATTAAGGATTATGATTGTAAGATTGATTACCATCCAGGGAAAGCTAATGTGGTTGCAGATGCTCTCAGTAGAAAGACTAGTTCTTCCTCTTCAGCTAGTGCAGTTTATGCTTCTTTGATTTGTGAATTCTAGAAATTGCATGCTCATTTGTCAGCTACTACTTCAAGTGTTGTATTAGCTCATTTTCATGTGAGGCCTACTTTGATTGATAAGGTTAGAGAAACTCAATCTCAAGACCAGACATTGAGAATATTGAAAGCAAAAGTAAGTACTGGGTTAAGAACGGATTATATGATTAGAGATGATGGGGCACTGGCTATGGGTAATAGATTATGTGTTCCAAATATCCCAGAATTGAAGAAGAAAATTTTAGAAGAGGCACACAGTTCTGCTTATGCTATGCATCCAGGTAGTATTAAAATGTATCATACATTGAAAGATCATTATTGGTGGCTTGGTATGAAGAGAGAGATAGCAGATTTTGTATCCAAATGTCTTATGTGTCAGCAGGTCAAGCCAGTTCGTCAGAAAACAGCAGGACTTTTACAGCCATTGCCTATTCCAAAGTGGAAATGGGATCAGTAAGCGTCTTCGATCGAATAGAGCAGGACCCTAGTAATAGGGCCCGCTCAGTGCAAAGATCAGGTCGGAAAGACCAGGAACAAAAACAGACACCTCCTCCAAGAAATAGAAGGGATAGAAGGAAACTAGTCGACTGGAGAAGCCAAGGAGAAGCACCTCCACCTCCCCAAGATATTCAAGATAATGAAGGGTCAGATGGGCCCTGTCGATCTTATGAGATCGATGACGATGATGATAACCTCCCTTTTTCAAGGGAGATCCGAAGCTTCCCGATGCCGAAGAACTTCATGCCCCCTAAGATCCCCAAGTATGAAGGAAAGGGGGACCCGGAGAAGCACCTCACCAAGTACATAACACAAATGAGCCTCAGGAGAGCCTCACCTACTTCGAAATGCAGAGCTTTCCACTTAACCTTGGGTGGAGCCGCTGAAGTGTGGTATAGCAGACTTCCTCCCATGAGCATTAGAAGTTGGCCAGATTTGAAAAAAGCATTCTTAAACCAATACCTCTCACGCAGGGAAGGAAAGGCCCCAGTGCAATGCCTGCAAGATATGAGGCAGGCTCCTGGAGAGACGCTGAAAAGCTATCTCGCCAAGTTTACAGAAGAAATCACATACTACGAACAGGTTACTAATAGGGGAGCCCTTTCAGCTCTGAAAGACGGCCTCAACATGAACACTTTGTTATGGAGAGACGTGCTCAGCAAGAATCGTGCCACCTATGACAAACTGGTGGAAATGATGAGAGTGAAAATCGTCAATGATGAGATGATAGATCATCGAAACCGTGCCGCGCAGGGACTCCCTCCGCCTCAGAGGCAGGTAGGTCGAAGACCCGCAGCGCACCTCGTCACTCAGCAGTGGACTCAAGCAGGTTATGCAGTAGCTCCCACCTCCGGACAGGCACTGGCTTTGGCCACATTGAATGCAGTGCCGGTATTGCCATACGAGAATACTCCTTGCGAAGCAGGACCATCCGGAAGAACTGATAGTAAGATGAAAAAGAAAAGGTCAAACAGGCCCTTGGAAGGGGCGAGGTTTTGCACTTTCCACCAACTTTTCGCCAATCGACGCCCTGATCGAAGCAACCCACATCCTTCTAGCATGAGTGAATATACTCCCATATCCGCCTTCCCGAACAGGAGAAAGAGGACATAGAGAGCAATCACCTCGGAGAAGAGAATCAAGGGACTGAGACCAGTCTAGACAGAAAGATCAGGCCCCATTCTCTGGGAGCTAAGTCATCAGGGAGATCGACACAATCATTGGGGAACCTCACATCGATGGCAATACTAGGAACGTCTAAAAGAATTACACAAGGAAAGCAAATGACCCGCCAATGATTACCTACATTATCAATGAGTCACAAGCAGCCGATAAGATGGCCCCAATCACCTTCTCCCAGGAAGATGCAAATGGAGTTCACCACCCCCATTGTGATGCATTGGTTATAAGAGCTGTAGTGGCTAGAAACGGACTAAAATGCATGCTCGTCAACAATCGAAGTTTGGTGAACATACTATTCAGCTCCACCTTCGACAAAATGCAAATTGAATATGGGTTGATCCCCATGACTGACCCACTATTCGGATTTACTGGAAACAGCATCGTCTTACGAGGGCGGATCACTCTGCCCATCGAGATGGGTTCAGCACCCCTAGTGGCCCAACACTTCATGGAATTCTTAGTGGTAGACCACAGATCGACTTATCATGGAGTATTGGGCAGACCCGTTTTGAAAGATCTTTGGGCCGTCACTTCCATCCACTACTTGTGTATGAAATTTCCAACCAAACATGGGATTGCTACGATTCGAGGCAACCAGATGGGCTCCAGGGATGTTATTTGAACTCTCTAAGAAAGTCAGAGCGTTGAACTGTTAACGTGATCATAATTGAAGTTGCCAATGAAATCAGTATGGACGTGAAAATGCTCGATACCCCTGAACAAGGGCATACCTCCGAACAGGAGGAAGACGTCAACATGGAAGAGGCTCCTGAACAAGGACACCCTCTTGATGAATTAGATCCCTGAATAATTGACTCTAACCCAAATGCAACCCCAATGGAAGAACTAAAGACTTTCCCCGCCAACCTAGAGGACCCTAGTCAGGTCTTGTGAATAGGAAAGGCACTGCTCCCTAAAGCGAAAAAGGAGATGGTAAGCTTCCTGAAAAGGAACTTGGATGTCTTCGCTTGAAAGCATGAGGACATGGTAGGGATAGATCCAAGGATCAGTTGCCACCATCTTAACATCAACTCCTTCTGTGCCCCTCATCGACAGAAAAGACGTGTCCTCAACCCAGAAAGATACGAGGCTCTCAAGGACGAAGTAGGCAAGCTTAGCCACAGTGGTTTCATAAGGGAAGCCATCTACCCGAAGTGGATATCCAACCCAGCCCTGGTGAAAAAACCCAGCGGGAAGTGGAGGGTGTGCGTAGACTTTACCAACTTGAATAAGGCATGCCCTAAAGATAGCTTTCCACTTTCAAGAATAGACAAACCTGTGGATTCCACTGCTGGACATGAACTGTTGAGCTTTATGAATGCATATTTTGGGTACAATCAGATACCCATGTTTTGACTTGATAAGGAAGCTACTTCATTCATCATAGATAGAGGACTCTACTGCTACAAAGTCATGCCCTTCGGATTGAAAAATGCTGGAGCCACATATCAGAGACTGGTCAATATGATGTTTGCTGAACTAATTGGCAGAACCATGGAGGTCTACGTGGACGACATGCTAGTCAAAAGCCTCCAGGCAAGCAAACACATAAGTCACATCGACCAAATGTTTCAGATACTTAGAAAATATAAGATGAAGTTGAATCCCCTCAAGTGCACCCTTAGGGTGGCTTCGGGTCAGTTTTTAGGATATATTGTTAATCAAAGAGGAATTGAAGCCAATCCAATAAAGATAACGGCCTTGCTGGAAATGAGATCACCTCAGAAATCGAAGGAGGTCCAAAGCCTCAATGGTCGAATAGCCGCATTCAGTCGCTTCATCTCCAGGGCCACTAATAAGAGCTTACCCTTTTTCAAGGTGCTTAAGCAAGGAAAGAAGTTTCAATGGACTTCTGAGTGCGAGGAAGCCTTCCAAGATCTGAAAAAGCACCTCGAAGAGACGCCCCTTTTGTCAAAATCTCAACCAGTGGAGTCTCTGCTGCTCTATTTGGCAGTATCGGATGTGGCGGTCAGCGCTGTTCTAGTCAGAGAAGAAAATGAGCAGTAGTTGACAGTATACTACGTCAGCAAAGCACTTATCCCAGCTGAAATACGGTACCCAGACATGGAGAAGTTGGCACTTGCCCTCATCACAGCCTCAAGAAAACTGAGGCCATACTTCTAGGCCCACTCGATCGACGTTCTTACCAACTTTCCATTGAAGCAGGTGCTGCAAAAAATAGACGCATCAGGATGCCTATTAAAATTGTCAATCGAGCTCAGCGAGTTCAACATATTGTTCCGACCTCAACATGCCATAAAGGGCCAAACCCTTGCAGATTTTGTGGTTGAGTTTGTCAAAACCCCGAAAATGGAGGCAATAATGGAACCAGCCGAACCCCCAACCTGGAAACTGTTCGTAGATGGATTCTCAGGAGAGGTATGCTCCGGGGCAGGAATAGTCTTGGAAAGCCCAAAGGGTCACAAGCTAAATTTCGCAATAAGGTTCGGCTTCAAAGCCTCAAACAACGCTGTCGAATACGAAGCCCTTCTACCGAGCCTTAGACTGGCAAAAGAAATGTAGGTCAGAAGGCTCGTGGCCAGCAGCAATTCTCAGCTGATAGTGAATCAAGTCAGTGGAAGCTTTGCGGCCAAAGGCAGCAGCATGGTCGCATACTTGAAATTGGTTCTAGACCTAGTCCCTCAGTTTGAAAGGTTTGAACTGATTCAAGTCCCACGCCTAGAGAATACACATGCAGACGCCCTCTCAAAATTGGCCAGCAGCAAGGATTCTGAGTTATTAAAAGTTGTTCCTATTGAAGCCTTCCATTTTCGGAGGAGAAGAGGTACTTTGGATAAAAGGCACCTCATTATGGATGCAGCCCATCATCGCCTATCTAAAGGATCAGACACTACCTACTTCCAGAAGCAAGGCAAGGAAGTTGAGGAGAAGGGCTATGCACTTCATCTTGAAAGAGAATATGCTCCACAAAAGAGGCTTTGCCTCAACACTTCTCCGATGTGTGGGAGGCAAAAAGGCCACATATATACTTAGGAAAATCCATGAGGAAATCTGCGAAAATCACTCCGGAGGAGTGGCCTGGCTCATAAGGTTCTCCGTCAAGGCTACTTCTGGTCGATCCTGAAAATGGATGCTTGCCAGTTTGTCCAGAAATGTGACAAGTGCCAGCGCTTCTCGAACATTCAAAGGCAGCCTTCTCAAAACCTCTCTGTGGTAACCAGCCGCTGGCCATTCGCCAAGTGGGGCATCGACTTCATTGGTCCACTTCCTAAAGGAAGAGGAAGCGCGACATTCTCCATTGTCGCCATTGACTACTTCACCAAGTGGGTTGAGGCTGAACCTCTTGCGAAGAGTACCGAGGCAAACACTACAAAATTCGTCTGGAAGAATATCATTTATAGGTTTGGTATTCCCTACTCCTTAGTGTCCAATAATGGGAAACAGTTCGACAACCGAAAAATGCGAAAATTGTGCGACGAATTGGGAATAAAAAAGGATTTCTCAACGCCTCATCACCCGCAAGTGAATGGACAAGTTGAGGCAATAAACAAAACCATCAAGCACACCCTGAAAAAGAAGCTTGACACATCAAAGGGAGCCTGGATCGATGAACTTCCCCACGTCCTCTGGGCAATCCGAACCACAAGCCGAACTGTAACTGGGGAAACACCATTCTCAATGACCTACGGGGCCGAGGCCATGAGCCCGATCGAGGTCGAAGTCCCATCACACTGTCGAATACACTTCAACGAGATCAGTAACGATAAAGGCCCGGGTGAACGAACTCCACCTCCTTGAAGAAAGGGGGGATACCTCCCAGGTGAATTTGGCAAAGTATCATAGGAAGATGACCCGCTATTATAACTCCAAGGTCAGAAACAGAACTCTTCGCTTGGGAGACCTCGTCCTCAGGAGGGTCTTCCAATCATCAAAGCCAACCGGGTGAGGAGTGTTTGGACCGAACTGGGAGGGTACTTTCAAAATTGAAGACATGGCAGGGAAAGTACTACCTCATCAATGGAACATCGAACACTTAAGGAAATATTATCAGTGATGAGGTTTTGTTCCGATCTGATCTCGATGTTGTCTGATAGGTGTGTGACCCGATCCGATCTCATTTGTAATTTGCATATCTTACTGAGCCCTAAAAATGCCTTGGTAATTGATAATGTAACTTTTTCAAGTATTAATACTTCAGTTCTTTGCCACATTGGTTATCAAATTGTTACCTCAGTCCCTCAGTATTATTACTTAAGTGATTCAATCTGATTATTGTTAAGAGACGCTTGATGATTAATTAAGCGGATCGATCTTCTGATTGTTAAGAGGCGCTTAGTCTTAAAAGTTTGTCATTCATATATGCGTAAACAGATCAATACAATAAGAAAGTAGAAATAATAACACTTCGTAAAAAAAATTCATTTCATTCACTTCAAATTTACAAAAGGCCAAATTCATTACAAAATAAGCCCTACTCTACAAAAGGCTCCTCCTCTCTAGCCTCTGCCTCCCCAGCCTCGAGAGCTGGAGCGTCCTCTGCCAGCCTATCAGGCTAGCCTCTAGTAGGTCTCCCAAACTCTGCCTCTAAAGAGGAGATGTCCAAAGTAGGATGGACCTCTTTCAGCCGACCCAATATGCCTTGGGCACTCTAGGAGGCCTAGAAATTTTCAAAGTCGTTATACAGGGAATGTTCCTCGAAGTGGTCAATGAAATTCTGAACAGCCATTTCCCCTGCCGACTTCAGCTCCTCCTTCAAGGAGGGAATTTCCTCTGATTGGGCCTCCGTCCTCTACCTCAGCTCAGCTTTCTCTTTATTGGAGGCCTTCAGAGCTTCCGTGGTGAGCCGGTGGTGCTCGTTGGCATGATCCAATCTTCGGGTCATGGTAGCCACTTGGCACTCCACTTCATAGAGCTCCTTCTTCAACCGCTCTATGTCTCCAGTAACAGCCACCAGCTAGGCCTCAGCCTTCGTCCTCCTTTTCTCTTTCTCCGCAGCCTTGGCCCGGGCCTCCCTCACTTTGTCCCCATATTGTATCGCCTCCTCGAGGTGCTTGACGAGGTACTCATTCTTGGAGTTGAGGTCCTTCACCAAACCCTCGAGCTGGATGCTGGTGCTCAGAACCCGGGCCACACATGCACTATTGGCCGCCACCAGGTCCTCGACTATGAGAGAGGCTGTGTGGTCCCTCCATTCTTCAGTCCAATACTTATTATGGACCACTGCCACACACAGTCGTTTCTGGGAGGAGAGCCTCCAGTGCTTCATTAACTGGCTCCTCGGAGTTCGAGCCCAGGAAGTCCACCTCCTTTGAGGGATGGGCTCTTTTCTTCGTAGGCTACCTTGGCACCTGGGCGGGAGGGACGGCAGCAACTGGTGCCTTGGCTGGGGAAGGTGGAGCCTCTGATGGCGCGAACGTTCTCTTCGAAATGGCCACCCCGGTAAGAATTGTGGTTTGCCTCAGAACGGGGGGTGGCCTCACCACCGTTGGCCGCTTCGAAGGGACAACAGGTTTCTTGCCCTTCCGAAGCAAATTAGCCTCTGGATCCTCAGGCACCTCCTCCTCCATCTGAGGCGGGAGCCTCTTGTTGGCATCCACTAAGTCTTCCATCTGCTTCTTGTAAGAAGAGGAGGAGGTCTTCAAGGCCCTAGCCTCGACCATCATCTTCTACATTGTTTTGAAGTTGGGTCGAAGAGGCATATTCTTATTGAAGTTATCTGCAAAAAATAAGTAAATTAGTACAAGTGTAAACGACTCAGAAATATTCAAAGGTATTCGCTTTGAGACATTACCTTGTGAGGCCATCAGGTCGTACATCACAAAATGGAGGCTCTTTTTGATCAGCCGATGGAACGACCTCTTCTTTGGAGGCAGCTAATAGATCATGTAGATGATCTTGAAATTGTCTGAGGACAGCTCGCACCGAGGAAGAGTGCCTTCAAAAAATGAATAAGAGTGTTAGTTATAATCCAAACCGAAGAGAATAAAAAAAGAAATACAGCTACAATGCTCACGAAGTGTCGAGTACTTCGTGGGGACCATAAGAGGTGCCAGGGATCCCCCACCATCGTGTCCCATCTCCCGACAGCCTAGCACCACGAGCTCTTTCACTCCTTGATGGAGCTCGACAGATCGAGCACGAATGGAGTATGGAAACCCCAAGAGGTCAGGTAATACTAGCCCCTGGTCTTATTCCCCCCGACTGTTACTTTCGAAATATAGAGGGTTTGAAAAATTGAGAAGGGCATCTCCACTCCTAGTGACGCCTCTTTCCATAACATCCAGGAGCCCACCATCTGGCTCCAAGAGTTCGGATTCAGTTGGGTCGATGCTAAGCCGTAAGACCTAAGCACCATTCGAAAAAATGGGTAAATTGGAAGCCTAAAGTCAGCCCTAAGGATCGCCTCACTTATCGCTACACACCCAGGCCTAGGGTAGCAGGCCCTTTCATCAAGCTCGGGTAGGATCAGGTCTATGCTGTTAGGTATCCTATATTCGGTCCTAAGTCTTTTTAGGTCGGCCTCTTTTAGCTTGGAAGGGTAATCCGACACCCCCCAATGCACAGAGGTGTCTACTGGGCTATCCGACCTCTTTCAAATATTCTTCCCCTAATATCGCCTCGGCTACTTCGGATGAGGTCCCCACAATGGGCTCGTCCATCCGTACAAACTCCAGCCCCCTCCCCGAACAAGCACTTCCCTCGGAGGCCATTTTCATAAAGGAAAAATCTCAAAATAGTTACTAAAACTTACGAGTTTGAGTGTTCCCCAGCCGAAAATGGTCAAAAATTGGAGTGTGGCCACCGAAAAATCAAAGTTCTCGCCGGAAATGCTTGAAGAACGCTAGAAATCGCAAAAAGATTTGAGAGCAATGGAGTTTTCTGTTTTCGCAAGAGTAAAAAACTCCAAAAGTGCTCAACTCCGCTTTTTATAGAGCGCTTCAACTAATCTCCACCATCAAATTCAAATGCAATTAATCTAGGTCGTCCGTCGCACCATCAATCTAGGTCGTTGAAATGAAAAGCCAGATTTGATCTAGGCCTAAGATCTTGCTGTGATCCTCACGCTTACATATAACGCGTCACCTCGGTCACCGCCAGCCGTCAATAATAAGTAGCCGCAGCAGCCTTTTAGGGAAATGGGCATTGCATCCAACTATTACCTTGGAAATATGCAGGATCAAGCTCCTCACTCAACTTTACAAATCTTAGGCATACTTGATGCGAAGTCCCCTGTGGGTCATCACCTCGATCGCTGCGCTCCCTCCTAGGCTTTACAAAGTTTTAGCCATCTCCCAACGCGTCGTCCCCTGTGGATCAGCGTACTGGTGGCAGATGAGCTCCTCACTCAATTTTACAAAGTTTAGGCGCACCTGACGCGGAGTCCCCTGTGGGTCATCGCCTCGGTCGCTGCGCTCTCTCCTAAGCTTTACAAAGTTTTAGTAATCTCCCAATGCGTCGTCCACTGTGGATTAGTGCACCGGTGTCAGATGAGCTCCTTTTTCAACTTTATAAAGCTTAGGCGCACCTAACGACGAGTCCCCTGTGGGACATCGCCTCGATCACTACATTGACAATCTCCCCACACATCGTCCAGCTCGTCAACACCTCGACCTAGCATAATTTTTTTCCCTCACACAGTGGCAAGGATTTAGCGCATCTGCCTATGATCTACGCTTCGGTGAACACAAAAAATTGACCCTCGAGTTCTCACAAATCACGATCCCCATCCTAAGGCGCATATACCCGATCAGGAAGACAAGTCCACCCATGATATAAATATTCATACCTAGATTTGGGGGACCACTATTACGCCCCTAACTGAACCCACATCGACGAGGTATGGACTCTTATACGAAATGGTTCCACTTCGAAAAGTCCACCACCACGTCAGCCGAGCTGTGGAATGCTCATACGAAGTGGTGCCGAAATGGTTCCCCTAAGTGGTTCCAATTGAGATGATCTGCTATCACACTATGAAGCATAGGTAATTCTGCAAAACTGACCGAAGCGCCCTATCCCCCTAAATCCGAGGCGAAATGATCCCTGTGGACCTCGGCCTGAAGATCCGCCGTTGATTTCAGAATAAGATCTTTGTCAAGATCTTTTCTGCCCCAAGGTTTAAAGTGATTTGACGTCTCCATGAGGCTAGCTGATGTGACATATCAACTTTATATCAACTCAACTCGGAAGAAGTAACTACCCGCCCACTCTACAGACGTGGCTAATTGATGCCTATGAGCAGACGTCTCATACCATTCAGATGTATGCACGTGTCTCACATCCAACGGCTCTCCTCACCTATAAATACCCAAGGCTTGGCAAGATGCAAAGGTAATGAAACTCTTCTTATTTAGCACTCCATAGCAAGCAAATATATATTCTCCTCCCCACTATTTTGCACAACCTTGGTACTATTTCGATCATCTGAACCTAACTTAACTGTCGAAGTGTATACGGCTGCCGCCACCCCCGCTGGTCCCGACCGTGTGCATCTGATCGTACACAAGGAGAAATACGTGGAGTGACTATCAATTAGCCACGTAGAGGGTCCAATTTTCGAGGTCAACAGTGTACATTCTTTTCTTGTTAGATAAATATGATTTCGCCCTATCAATCAGAGTTCATGTACTATCAGAAGCACGAAGTCCACATAATAATTCAAGTAAAACAACCCAAAGTCATAAACATCACGTTTTTTGTGACCAATAACTAGTTCATCAACAGAGATTTTAGCATGGTTATATTAATAATAATATGATTTTTATACTCCAAAAAGAATCGACATATCTCAAATTGCTAAACCTAAAGCTCTGTAATCTGGTGAAGCATGGCCAATGTACTCATATGGGCCATAATTTCTGCCCAGTGCAGTCTCATAACAAATTCTAACCTCTTCAGCATAACTAAAGATGGACAGCTTCGCATTAAATTCTTGACCCATAATGTAACATTGTAACATGACTGTTACTTCTTCTAGGCAAAAATATCTTGGTTCAAAAAACCAATGCAGTAAGACAAAATAACAGGATCTAATGAACCCAACTTATCCAAAAGAATGTTAGAAGACATGAAGTGTTTATGTATCAATTTGTTCTTAGCGCTGTGCAAGAAAGAAATACCCCTTGCAGCACCAATGGCCACATTGATTCTTGTATCCCAAGAAAGACGCAGACTCCCTCTTGAGAAAGAAAAGCAGTCCCAATGTCACCCATTGTTTTGGGATCAACTTCAAAGTTTCTAGAGAATCAGTACAAGATCCGATTGATTGTGTTGAGAATTAGAAACCATAATTGTATTCACTGAGAGAAACCAATTTGAAAAAAGAAAAAAAAAATACATTCAAGATTTGTAGATGTACGTCGTACACCTCAATGTGATACTACGTCCTCTCCCGTCACTATAGTATTTATTTAATAAAAAAAGGTTTACAATGTCTAAGGACGACTCCATATTTAGGCTATGTTCAAGCCACATTTTTCAAAAAAAAAAATACATACTTAAACAGTAATTTGATATTACTCCAACCACACATTCTTCAATAAAATAATATTACACATAAATCCGTTTTTTTAATTTTTTAATCACACATTTTCCATTAATATACTATTCAAAAATACATTCTTAGGAATTTAATGTAGTTCAAACAAGGGCTTATAAGATAAATTAGAGTAAAATTGAATTTTAAAAAAATTCCAATTCCTTAATAGAATTTTACAAGAATACAAATTCCTAAATGGCCCTTAATGGAATTTTGGCCAGGGGCTCCGTCCCCCACCCCCAAGAGGGGGCCTCTTGTCTCCTTACAACCCCCATAGCGACCTCACCATGAAAGTTAATCCACGACCAGTTCAACGAAATGGCAATAATTATCATCGACAATAATTAAGCTCCACAACTTAGCAGACCCCATAGATTCAATAGGTAATAGATTGTTAATGTTGAGAAGTACATTTATATATATCAACTTTAAAAACATGAAAATCATGTATGACACAAGTACAATTCTCACGCAGTAAAGCAATATTGCAGATGAAGCAAATGTTAACATTTGCATCAAAAGAGGCGCATATTACACTACAAACTAAAGGAAAAAACTAAGAAGATGAGAGAGCTGTTAGGGGAGAAGTAAGAACTTATGCAAATGAGTTGAGAAGAAGCCAAAAAAGAGTCCATTATGGTACTGATTCATTGATAATAAAAACCAATATGAAAATGGAGAATGATATCTGAGGATTGTTCATAAATATACGAAAATATTAAGCAGCCATGCCATCTAACTAGACATTGAGTAAGTGCAACCTACCTCTGTACAAATGGTTCAACAAGCTTCCTTCCAGCATGAACTTACATACCAAAAGCTGGTTGTCACCCTTATCACAGTAAGCAAGAAGTTCAATCAGGTTTGGATGATGAAGTTCTGACAGATAAATCACTTGCTTCTGCAACATATTGGGTGGTTACTCAAAGAATTTATGAAGAAGTTTTGCATAGCTAAGTCTTAAAAGAACCTACCAACCAGTCCTTGAACCCTGGCATATTATTACACTTCTTGATAGCAATAGCCATTCCAGATGCTGGCTCTACAGCAGTAAGTGTGTGTTTGTTGGTCCATCCTTTAAAAACAGGACCAAGTTCTCCGATCCCTATCATGTTGTGACATTGAATGTTTCAAGTCGCATATTTTAATTCATTGAAAGAAATGGGCATAGCATGGTGCAACTGCAATATCCCATCTTCAGGTCTTGGAATAGGAAGGCTCTCCCCTCTACTGTAAAATGGGAAGCTTGAGCTGGAAGAAGTTGAAGGAAAGATGGATTTGCTGAGAATATAGAAGCGTAAGAAGTTTTAAAGGAAAAAGGTAGAAAAGATAAGGATGTTACAAATGAGTAGATGCAAATCATAGCAACATAAGCATGAATAAAATTCCACCATTTATCACAAAAGCTCATTAGATCCAAAAAGATGCTTTTGCCATATCCTTACTTTCTTCGTCAGCCTATGAATGTGGTGTTGGATAATTTAATACTTTAAATCACCAGATCTTTCATGTTAAATCATTAAGAAATACAAAAATTAAAGCGGAAGCGTACCTGAATCAGACATGGTTAATGCAATAATGAATTTCGCGGTATAGTCTTCTAAATCTACATGCAGTCTCCTTTTCCTCTTTGTGATGGGATGCAGTAGAGAATGAATAATACGTGGGTGTGATCTGGGGACCATAACCTATTTATATAGGGATGTCCTTTGACCTAATTCGGCCCATCATAAAATTAGGACTTGGGTCCGGTCTCTAAACATGTGTAAACTCATACTTTAATTGGATACATTAAAGTCCAAAATCGAAGCCCTATTAGATCACTTTAATTGGACTCAACCGAATTCGATAGCCTTTAATTTAACACACAATTATTTACACATATAAGCCCATCGATGGATTAAAAAATCCTTACAATCTCCCACTTGGGCTATATGTGTCACCTTATAATTGTGCATTAAACATAACCTTATGAGTACTCAGAATTTTGCTATCATTACAGAATGTATCCCCAAACAATCCCGTCCATCAATCATATCAACATAGGATCAAAGCGGCTTTCGCTACTTTCACGTAGCTAAACCCATCAATGGTCACGTATATCAATATAACCGAATGCCATGGATCAAGCATGGATGTGTAGCATGAAAATTACATGTAATGTGATCTGTAACATGCCTATTTCCAACTGGTCCACCTTAATACCTTAGTGAGATCATTTTAAACAAGTTCAGAGATAATAAACCAAATAACTTTATAACTGAAAATAACTTTAATTTTAAATTGTATCCAAAATAACAGTACATGTGTCCAATATGAAAAGCAAAAATACAAACTCCCACTGAAACTAAATATCCTTAAGAGACATTATACCCATATGAGCAGTGTGCTCATGAAAGATTTTGGGTATCAATCATTTAGTAAGCAGATCCGCAACCATGGAGTTTGTCCCAATATGCCCTATTGACACCTATCCATTCTAAACTCTTTCTTTAACAGTCAGGAACTTGATCTCTATATATTTTGACTTCGTCAAGCTCCTGTTGTTATTAGAATACAGTACTGCTGATTTATTGTCACAAAATATCTTAAGTGGTCTTTCTATATTGTCTACAATGCGCAGCCCAGTGACAAAATTACGCAGTCATATTCCATGATTTGATGCCTCATAACATACTATAAACTCCGATGCCATGGTGGAAGTAGCTATGAGTGTCTGCTTATCACTCTTTCATGAAATAACACCTCCAGCAAGCAAGTAAATATAGCCTGAAGTGGATCTCCTACCATCTTGGCATCCCACGAAATTCATATATGTGAGCATGTAGTCTTTTGTTCTCTGTAAATACCTCATAACCTGTTTGGCTGCTTTCCAATGATCCATTCCCGACAATGTACGCTATATCCGGACGCGTACAAACCTGAGCATACATCAAACTCCCTATAGCTGATGAATAAGGAATCTTCTGCATTTCTTTAATTTCCAAGTCATTTTTAGGGCATTGACTTAAGCTGAACTTGTCTCCTTTAGCCACAGGGGTGTCACATCGTTTACAATCTTGCATGTCATATCTTTTAAGTACCTTTTCGATATAGCTCTTTTGTGATAATCCAAGAATACCTCGAGAACGATCTCGATGTATCTGAATTCCTAATAAAAAAGAGGCGTCACCAAGATCTTTCATCTCAAAATTCTTTGCTAGAAATCTCTTGATTTCGTACAATAAGTCTATATCGCTGCTAGCAAGCAATATGTCATCGACATATAAAACCAGAAAAATATACTTACTTCCACTGAACTTGTGGTATATACAATCATCGACCAAATTCATCTCAAATCCAAATGAGATGATCACTTGATGAAACTTGTAATACCATAGACAAGACGCCTGTTTGAGTCCATAGATGGATTTCTTTAATTTACAAACCATTTGCTTTGCATTGTCTGATACAAAATTTTCTGGTTGTACCATATAAATTATTTCATCAATGTCACCATTGAGAAACGTTGTCTTAACATCCATCTCATGTAGCTCAAGATCGAAATGCACTACCAATGCCATTATAGTCCTGAAATAGTCTTTCGAAAAAATCGGAGAGAAAGTCTCTTTATAATCGATGCTTTCTTTCTGTGTAAAGCCCTTTGCGACAAGACGAGCCTTATACCTCTCTACATCACCTTTTCGAATCCCTCTTGGTCTTAAATATCCATTTACAACCAATGGGTTTCGCACCTTCAGGCAATGGAACGAGATCCCATACGTCATTGTCCTTTATGGACTTTATCTCTTCATTCATGGCATCGAGCCACTTTTGAGAGTTAAAACTTTCCATGGCTTGACGGAAGTTGATCGGATCATCTTCCACCATTCCAATGTCAACTTCATGTTCTTGGAAAAATACAATGTAATCATTTGAAACCGCACTTCTCATCTCTCTAGTGGGTCTTCTTAATGGTATTGGTTCTTGAGACTGTGGAGTTTGTTCTTCTGGAACAATTTGCTGATCTTGAGAGGGAGGTATGACATTGTCTTAATCCAGAGTTGCTTCTTGAACAATATCAAGGATAGAAACCTGATCATTGTCAATGGTAATTGGAGGAATTTTAACATATTCCTCCTCAAAGACAAAGCCTATAACCCTTCCCTCCCCCCCTACAAACTCAACATCATCAAAGAATCGAGCATTTTCTGTCTCGAAAATTGCCTTAGTAGTGGGATCATAAAACCTATAACCCCTGGACCTTTCAGAATATCCAATAAAATAGCAACTGATGGTCCTTGCATCCAATTTCTTTTCATTTGGCTTATAGGGCCTTGCCTCAACTGGACACCCCCAAATATGTATATGCTTCAAGCTAGGGTTCTTGCCCATCCAAAGCTCATATGGGGTTTTATCAGTGGCATTAGTTGGAACTCTGTTGAGTATATAAGCTGGGGTCTTTAATGCTTCACCCCAGAGAGATTCTAGTAAGGTAGAATGATTAATCATACTCCTCACCATGTCTTTAAGCGTTCTGTTTCGTCTCTCAGCAACACCATTCATAGTGGGCGAACCCGGCATAGTGTACTGTGGGACGATACCGTATTCCTCTAGGAATTTAGCAAATGGTCCTGGACGCTGTTCACCTGGACCGTCATATCTGCCATAGTATTCACCCCCACGGTCAGATCTGACGCTTTTAATCCTTTTGCCGAGTTGGTTCTCAACTTCGACTTTATAGTTTTTGAACACATCCAGTGACTATGATTTTTCATGAATGAGATATGTATAGTCATATCTTGAAAATTGTCTATGAACATTATAAAATATTGTTGACCATTCCAAGAACCCGTAGGGAATGGCCCACAAATATCCGTATGTATAAGTTCTAAGACGTCCAAAGTCCTATTGGCTTGAAATCTCCTTTTATTGGTTTTGTTTTCCCTTTATACAGTTGACACACAAATCATAATCTGTGAAGTCAAGAGGGTCGAGAATCTCGTTAGACACAAGTCTCTCAAATCTCCTTTTGGAGATGTGACCTAATCTCTTGTACCACAATGAGGCAGAATTCTCGCCGTTTAATTTTCACTTTACACCTCGAGTACTTACATGCAAGGTTTCATTATAAGAAGTAATTGTATCAATTGAATAAAGATTATCGTAACCTGATAAAGACCGGAACCAACCAATTTTGAATCATGAAACAAACTAAATTTTCCATTTTCAAATGAACAAGTATAACCAAATTTGTCTAGAAATCAAATTTCGTCTAAAAAACTGTACAATAAATGTCTCAACAAGATCCAAATAAAATCCAGTCTTTAACAATAATCTAAATTTTCCTATTGTCTCTACTTCCATTCTTTTGCCGTTGCCAGCATAGATGTATCTTTCACCATCACTTGGTTTTCGGCAACTCAGGTAACCTTGCATAAACATACTGATGTGAGTTGTTGCACCAGAATCTATCCACCATGTATGTCTAGGTACCGAAGTTAAATTAACCTCAGAATAAACCAAATGAAGAAGAGTACCTTTCTTTACACGTCATACGTGGTAATTGGTGTAATTCTTCTTCTTAGGACCTGCAGATCCACAGAAGAAACAACCGCCTTCAGTTGATTCCTTATGCTGTTTCTTTTGTTGTGCCATACCCGCAGCTTCTTTATTAATTTTCCTTTTCTTGTTCCTTTTGTCCTTAGAGGTGGTGGCCAAAGAAGCACTTTTTGTCTTCTCATGCTTCAGTCTTTCCTCTTCCTGGACACAGTGTGAGATGAGTTCATTAAGAGACCATGAGTCCTTTTGACAGTTGTAGCTCACCTTGAATTGACTGAAATGTGCCGGAAGGGATATCAAAATCAAGTGCACCAACAAGTCTTCAGATAAATCCAACTTGAGTGCCTTTAGCTTTGAAGCAATGTGAGACATTTCCATAATGTGCTCCTGAATGTTTCATTTCCCTTTATACCTCATTGAGACAAGGTTCGCCAAAAGTGTACTTGTTTCAGCTTTTTCATTTTTGGCAAACCTCTTCTCAAGATCCTCAAGGAAACCCTTAGCCTAGTCACCCTATCGGACATAGTGCCCCGGAATGCTTCTGAAATAGCACGCTTCATGACCATTAAGCTTATGCGGTTCGATCGTTCCCACTTTTTCATCTCTTTCTTGTCATCAAAGGTACTCATATCAGTACGTGCAGCAGGTTGATCGACCCGTAAAGCAAGGTCCACGTCCATGACTCCGAGAACAATCATAACGTTCTCTTGCCATGCTCTGTAGTTTGTACCATTTAACATTGGAATTAAATTGATGCTAGCAGAGATATTAGCAGCAGAACCTGAAACTGAATTAGAGAACATTTATTATGAATAGCTCACATGAATATCTTTAATATCCAAATAATAATAATCTCAAATAGTACTAGGGCCCATCACAAGATACCAATCGCAATATCAATATCTAGTCTTTAGACGGAGATATTGACTTGTAAGCGATACTCTTGGCATAGTGATCAAACATTGACAATAAAACAACGTGTCAATCAATAAACCTTTCTTTGGATCGATTTATTGATCACACATTAAACCAAATAATCATCACATGATTATCACCACAGGTGCACGTGTATTCGGCTAAATATTGACCTTCCTTTGGGCTGACCAATATTTTCATGAATAACACATGCACAAACACCTTTTAATATTCTAAATTAGTCAATTTCCACAAGAGAGGTTGCTTTAGCAACAGTTGCTTCGGTTAACCAACTTTCGAATATTATATCTCTTAAAAGAGTCCTTAGTACCAAAATTTGAGAAAGAGAATCACCAATTTTGCATATTTTGATTAGTTTTAAACTTTAGGGACCTTAGGATTAATAATTCAAAACTTTGAGGGGGCAAAAATCAACTAATTCCAAACTTTAGGGGTTGAGATTAATAAATTTGAAACTTTAGGGACCATAATTAATTAATTCAATACTTTAGAGGATCAATTAGAAAAAATTTTAAAACTTTGGGGGCCAAAATTGACCAATTCAAAACTTTAGGGATCAAAATTTAAAAATTTGAAACTTTAGGGGTCAATTTAAATTAATAATTAAATTTTGAGGGCTTTAATTATAAAATTTGAAACTTTAATGGTCCTGAATTAATTAATTTTAAACTTTAGGGACTGAATTATTAAATTCGAAACTTAAAGGCCCAAATCTTAGTATAACTTAAAGGTTAGGGACTGAAACCTTAATTTTATAACCCTAACCCTAATTGCAACCAAGGGCCTCAACTTATCTAATTTACAAGTGAGGCCCCCGCCTCCTAAACACAGAAGCTGGAAAAAAAAAAAAAAAAAAAAAAAAAAAAAAAAAAACTAATAATAATAATAACGTACAAATAAAATTAAATTATAAAATTCATTTGCTAGCTTAGAAAGAAGTAATTTTAAGGTAGTTTTCAGCAGTGCACGCTGCAGCGGCGCTACCCGCTGCAGTGCGCTGCTGCAACTGCAGTGTCGGCGAAATTCAAATTTTTTTTTAAATTATACAGATATCTAATTCCAAAATTCGAAATTCCAAATCTGAATTTTCTCAACCATTAATCCGAATTACGAAAATTATACCGCAAAAGTTTTCAAATTCAAAAAAATATAAATTCTAAATTATCAAATCTGAAAACTTTATAAAATATTGTAAGAACCAAATTAAATTATTCAATTATCAATGATTCAACATGAAGAGACTCTGATACCACTTGTTGGATAATTTAATACTTTAAATCACCGGATCTTTCATGTTAAATAATCAAGAAATACAAGAGTTAAAGCAGAAGTGTACCTGAATCAAACATGGTTAATGCAATAATGAATTTCGCGGTATAGTCTTCCAAATCTACATGCAGTCTCCTTTTCCTCTCTGTGATGGGATGCAGTAGAGAATGAATAATACGTGCGTGTGATTTAGGGACCATAACCTATTTAATAGGGACGCCCTTTGACCTAATTATGCCCATCATAAAATTAGGATTTAGGTCCGATCTCTACACATGTGTAAACCCACACTTTAATTGGATACATTAAAGCCCAAAATCGAAGCCTTATTACATCACTTTAATTGGGTTCAACCGAATTCGATAGCCTTGAATTTAGGGAAGACCACAAAACTAAGAGTTTTAAAGATCAAATTTCATAAATAACAAACTTAATCAAATATTTCAAAAATCAGGTGATAAATAAATTTATTAAATATTAAATTATAATATAATATCCATTAATTATTTTCACACATGCCATCCACCTCATCCTATCACCCCATTACACCACCTTTCCTCCACCAGAGATGGCTATCATCTCCGAGACCACTCTGGCAACGGCTCCGGCAACCACTCCGGTGGCTGCTCCGACAACTATTCCGACGATCACCCCGATAAACTACTCCGACGACCACTCCAGCAAACTGCTCCAATGACCACTTCGGCGCCTACTCCGGTAACTATTTCAAGCACTACTTCGGCTCCTCAATAAAAAAATCTCCAAAATTTGAAAACAATTTCTCTCTCTACACCCCACTGTTGAAAAATCTCCAAAAAACTGTGGTGATCGTAATGGTGTGTTGTAAGTGATTAGATTTGCACCTATGACATCTGTGACCATACCTATGTCATGTGACTATTTGTGACCAAATTTGTATTTAGTTTGACTATATGTGACTATGTCAATCTCAAGTCACAACTGGTCACCATCAATACAAAATTAGTCACAAATAGTCACAACAAACACATACTTGGTTGTATAGGATCACCACAAACAAATCTGCACACACCACATACATGTGATTAACTGTGACCAATTTTGCTTTCGGTGTGACTAACTGTGATAAAAATTATATTCAAGGTGACTGTCTGTGACCAAATCAATATCAAGGCACAACCCACCATCACCATCAAAAAACAACAGATCAGAAAATCATCGCACCACCATGAGCACCATTGTATCTATACCACTGTCTCCCACAATTACCACTACCACAACACCCGAAAAATTGCCACAACACTACTGCACAAAGCACTCACAGCACACCACCACCATGTCCTCTATCTCCAACTACACGACACCACCAAAAAAATCGATAAATTCGTTGTCGCCACCACAGCATACTACCACAGTTTGATGTGAAGTAGTTATTGGCTACTATTTTCTAATTTGCTATAGCATTTTAGGTAAAATGATAGGGGCAGAAACGTAAAATGGCATTCTTACAAGGGAATGGGTTGAGAATGAGGCCCTGTTTGACACCCATTTTTATCAAAATACATTTTTCTTTCTCTTCTTTTCAATCACATTCTTAATTAAAATAATATTATACATAAATCAAAAACTTTTTCTTATTTTTCAACCACACATTTCCTATCAATTTACTATTCAAAAATACATTTTCACATAAAAATTCCTATCAAACACCCTCTGAATTGGAAATTTGGATTCCTAAGTTTGTTCCCAATCCTTTGTTTTGTAAAATAGATTCCCACAAACAACTTTCCCGTTGGACTTCCCAATGTCAAAATCACAGGATTTCTCACTCAACTTCCCCACATAACCCTCCAAAAAAGGATTGGACCGGCCATTCCCCGATACCCAGTGAACCCCCAAACACAGACTGTCGTGTTTTTCTACCGTTATTTTCCTGCTTTGCTCTTTACATGGGCAACAATTTTCTGCAATTAACTCTCTCGGTTGTGTTTCTTTTCCAGATTCTTTGATCTAATTTTCAAACAAAGAATGAGCGAGAGATGTTGAGAGAGAGAGAGAGAGAGAGAGAGAGAGAGAGAGAGAGAGAGAGAGAGAGAGTGTGTGTGTGTGTGTGTGTGTGTGTGTGAAAACGAGACAAATAGAGAGAGAAAGATGCAATGTTTGTGTGGGTAGTTATTAGGGATTGGATGGGTTGAATTATTGGTGTAATATTGTTTAATATAATATTAAAATAATAATGTGTAATTAACACCTCAAAACTGAAAGTTAAACTTAATTCCTTTCTCTTTGAAAACTGATCTTTAATTTCAGGTTTGCACGTAATTTTTTCTTTAATTTAACACACAATTATTCACACATATAAATCCATTGATGGATTAAAAAATCCTTACATGTGGAATTTATGATGTTCACATTAAAAAAACCATAAAACAAATTTCTCTACATGTACATATTTGCAAGTGCAGAATAATCGCAATACCCCATCACTAGTAAAAGATATTACGGGATCATCTCCCAGTGGCAAAGAGGAGGGCGGATAGGGCTCAGCGCGGCAGTGTGCAGAGTTCGATTCCCCGCAAGGTGGAATTGGTT
>NW_019241727.1:238508-271190 GCF_002742605.1 Olea europaea var. sylvestris | reverse complement strand
AAATTCATATCAATGGTAGTTCACTGAAGAGGGGAAAAGAGAAACAATGTCCTCATTTTCTTAGTAAAATGAATGCCTCAGAACTTCATGATAATGGCTTTCAGTTGCGGCTTCCTTGCGGTTTGACTCAAGGTTCTTCAATCACATTTATTGGCATTCCAAATGGCCTTCTTGGTAATTTTCGGATTGACTTGACTGGAGAACCACTTCCAGATGAACCCGACCCTCCTATCATTTTGCACTATAATGTCAGACTCCATGGTGATAAAATAACCGAGGATCCTGTAATTGTCCAAAACTCCTGGACAGGTGCACATGACTGGGGCGAAGAGGAGAGATGTCCATCTCCGGATCCTGAAAAAAACAAGAAAGGTACATGCCTTTCACTTCTTCCTGTCCTTGACAAATTTGGATATAGAATAGGATTGTTTTTTTTGCTTCAGTGAGGCTTATGTTTATATTTTGTTGTATGTGATGGAAGATGCTATTTTCTCTCATGTCAGTGGATGAGCTGGACCAGTGCAATGAGATGGTGGGTAAAGGTGATAACCGAACTATTAAAGTTAGCAGACAGTCCAATGGAGCTACAAAGTTTTCTATGGTTCAGGATGGGAAACCAAGAAAATCGTTTCCTTTCAAGCAAAACTATCTGTTTGTTGCTACACTCAGAGTGGGATCAGAGGGATTACAGATGGCAGTTGATGGAAAGCACATAACTTCATTTGCTTTTCGTGAAGTACTCTATCTCTCTCTCGTCCAACTTTTTTTTTTTTTTTTTTTTAACCAATATTAGTTAATTTAAGTTGCTTATATCATCCGTACTTACAGACTTTGGAGCCATGGCTTGTTAGTGAAATAAGGATTTCAGGAGACATAAATTTAATTTCCGTTGTTGCTAGTGGCTTACCAACATCAGAGGATCTAGAGCACATAATTGATTTGGAAGCTCTTAAAGCGACTCCACTTCCTCCAAAAAGACCGCTAGAACTCTTTATTGGTGTGTTCTCCACTACCAACAACTTCAAGCGTAGAATGGCAGTTCGAAGATCATGGATGCAGTATGATGCAGTCCGGTCAGGACAAGTTGCAATTCGTTTCTTTGTTGGTCTGGTAAGTGTGACTTCTTTTTATCTAATTATATGTTTGACTGAGATGTCATGAATCAATACTGTGTATAAACAAGCTTTCTTGGGCATTCACCCAAAAAACAAAAAAAAATAAATAAATAAATAAAAATTCCTGTAGCTATGCTCGACTCTTGTGACAAAACTATCGGAATACTCATTTCCTTGGAGTTCTATTTTATTTTCTTAATTTTTTTATTTTTTATCTTTTTTGTGAAAACTAAATCAAGTTACATCATTCCGACAAAGTTGAACTCCAAGATTCAATTTGCCAAGTCATTTGTTTGTAAAGATAATTGAAATGTAATCTGTAACCTGTAGCATAAAAACCAGATGGTGAATGAGGAGCTATGGAACGAGGCACTGACATACGGAGACATCCAGCTGATGCCATTCGTGGACTACTACAGCCTTATTACATGGAAAACCATAGCCATCTGCATCTTTGGGGTAAAGTCCTGTTATGTTTATAACTCTTGTAGGACCCCTCCCTTGTAGCTGATTACCATCATGTCTTCAACAGACGCAGGTCATTTCCGCAAAATTTGTCATGAAAACAGATGATGATGCATTTGTTCGTGTAGATGAAGTCTTGCTATCTTTGCAAAGGATCGGTACAACCCGTGGTTTGCTCTATGGTCTTATCAATTCAGATTCCCACCCCCACCGTGATCCGGATAGCAAGTGGTATATTAGTCTTGAGGTAATTCGTCACTTCATTTTGTCATTTCATTTATATTATATTTATTTTTTGAAATCTATCACCCTTCCTCAGTTTTTTGGTAACCACAGTAAGGGATTGAAAATCAAAATATCACAGGAGAAACATCAATAAATTGTCGTGCATTTCAAAATTAGAAATATAATAAGGAATTTTTAAATTTTTGATGCCCATGCACCTTCCACGTTCACAATTAATATGATGTTTACAGCACAACAATCTTATAGCCTTATTCCAATAAATTTTGCGTGGTAGAAAGAATGTATTTGAGCCACCAAGTGAATTTGATGAAGTATCGAAAATATTATCATCTCAATCTTAACTTTTCTGGGACTTTCAGATCATACGCTGGGAAATCAAATAGATAGGTTACTTGGGGGTTCTCTCCAGAGTTGAGCAATTTTCAAGGTCGAAGTAATCAGAGAAACTAGACTGACATGAATTCTTTTGGCCTCAAGAGTCTGAAACCTCTCTCCCCCAACAAAAAAAAAAAAATTATGTTTTTTCCTCGACACACTATATATTTGGAGTGCGAGGACAAAATAGAAATGATTGGCATATTTATAGGTTGTAAATTTACTAGTGGTGATATTGTTCAATCTCTTCATCATAGAAATTCAAATAGTGTGTTTTAATGCATGTGATGAATCTCACTCCTGGTTTATCCAAATCATTTCAAGGAATGGCCTGAAGACACTTACCCTCCTTGGGCGCATGGTCCGGGTTATGTTGTGTCAAGTGATATAGCGAAGGCAATTTACAGGAAGCAGAGTAAAGGACGCCTAAAGGTAAAATGAAGATTTGCAAATATTCTCTCTATAACTGTTATGTTGATTATGTTACAACTCCTGGCAGATGTTCAAGCTAGAAGACGTTGCTATGGGAATCTGGATCGCAGATATGAAGAAGAAAGGCTTAAACATCACGTACAAGAGTGACGACCGGATTTTTAACGAGGGTTGCAAGAACAACTATGTTGTTGCTCACTACCAAGGTCCCCGAGAGATGCTCTGTCTGTGGCAAAAGATTCAAGAGAAACAGAGTGCTGAATGTTGCGGTGATTAAAACTATATATTGAAGATCTAGGATACACCAAAATCGAGAAAAAAAGGGGGAAGTCAGGTAATGCCGCGCTTGTAGAAGAATTCACGAGGTTATTTAAGTAGGAGATTACTCAATAACATGCATATTGGCAATATAGTTACTAGGATTTGTTATGCTGTCCATTTTGGATGGCAATGAGGGATCATATGTAAGAGGAAAGTGCCTTTGTATAGAGCCATCAAATTTACCTTGTCGAACAATAGCCATGGTTTATTACATTCTATATTTTGTGTAAGAGGAAAGTGCATTTGTATTTCGGAGAATATGGTGCATTTATTTCTTTTTTATTTGGTTATTTTTCTTTTATTTTCTTTACTAATTGATGTAAATCAAGTTACGGATATAATAATTATAATACTCAAAATTTGACCTTTTAACCGTCAAACACATGAACTTTAGGTGATTTGAAGCTCCTTGTGCTAGAAATTAAAGATTCGAGATTCCATCATCACAACCTCCTAGGGTTGAGTTCTCAAGTACCATCAAATTTTAAAGGACACTAAGGTTACATGTAGTCATTTTTACTCACAATTTAACATTTTAACGATCGAATTAACCATTTCAATCACAACCGATCAAATTTTTTACCCTTGCTCGAACTTGTGCAGACATAATTATGATGTCACGATAAACATATTGTGACCACTGCAATCATCAAGAGTATTACTTTGTGTATTAATGTCTCGATTTGTTGATCTGGCTAAAAGGAGCATTCAAATCAAACAAACACCAAAACACTAACAAATAAGCATTCATCAAACGCCAAAAAAAAAAAAATAAATAAATAAATGAAAAAAGAAAAAGGGTCAATACTTTCCACTCCCATCGTAAAGATACTGCTTTGAACCCATGTTCAGAATATCAACAGTTGATACCTTTATTTGTAGTAGCAGTATGAGGACTGCATGATGACAGCAAGATGCAGCGAAATTGAGTCATTCTTGTGTTGTAGAGCGTCTCAATAAACTTCAGTAATCGAGTGCTAAGAACGAAATAAGTCTCAAATACTCAATTAGTAAATCAACTATAACACTGTAGCTGGTTCGCTTGCTCAAAAACAGGAAATGCTAATTAACGGCAAAAATACGTTTTGTCGTCTCCAAGGGGATGAGCCTTACTCCCCTCAAGCGAGGCAAGAAGTATTTGATCTCCAAAAAAAGTGTCGATAATTAAAGATTCTCGAATATACATGTCACTAGGGATGTCAACGAGCTGGCTTGCGAGCCGAACGTGGGCAGCCCAGGCAAAGAAAAATCTCGAGCTTTTTTAGCCTGAGCCGAGCTGACTTGCGCTTTTTCAGGGCCCATCCATGGCCGCCAGAGTAGATGGGCTCATTTGATGTACCTACATGTCACTGAACAAATACTTCATAACCGACAAAGGTAAGGTCATTCTATATAGAGCCTGTCATCATTTCTTTCTCCATAAGAAGCCGTCAATAAGAGAAGAATTTCAAAATCCATACTAGATGCTAAATAAGTTCTTCAACTAGTTAATGTTAGATGTAATGGTGAGCACTCAACCCTTGAGAAATGAACTGATCACGTTCTCTTATTCTTGTCAAAACCCGAGGAAGAAATTTCGAATAAGAACGAAAAGCGTTAGTGCAATAGAAGCTAGAAAGACTATATGGAACTCAAATCTTTCATCCCAGTCTCGAAATAGGCTGTGTGGAGCTGCACTTATTGCTTTTGGGTTCTTTCTCCAGCTAGTCGCCCGTGTGGGAGGGGTCAAGTTGATATGGATATTCCCATTTACTCACTACATCAGTATTATGCGCAAGTATACACAGATTATGATGATTAACTCGTGTAGATAACAGATGAAAAAATTAAAGTAAACAATTCAAACTCAATTTCCAAATGCAGAATTCTCAAGTCAATTGTATTCACACAGTTTGCAACAAAAGATAGATAATCAATCTGCAGTCGATACCTGTCTTATAAGAAAAACTAATATTTCATCTAAGAATGTACATTTGGCCATAGGCCAAAAATCTACATCTTTTAATATATGAAATTCAGCTAACATCCATCCCAAAACAAAGACTAGAGAAACTTACAAAATACTACTACCATTACAGCTTATCCTCCACCAACTGCAACAGCATCTCAGTCAACCGTGCACGGAACTCCCCATCACTGACCTTCAACATATCAGATAACTGCATCGAAAACCCATGATCCATTAAGATTCGGTGGCGTGGCTTTATTTTTCGCTCCAAACTATACGAGAAGTATTGGGGAAACTTCTTTATTCCCTCCAAATCCCCATTCATTTCATTCAAGAAATACTCCATTTTCCGCTTATAATTATTCTCTACGCTAAAAGTCAACAGCCCTGGCGACCTCAAAACCATTTTCCTAACCTCATCATACTCAAACCCTAATTCCACTAAATACTCAATCTTTGGTAATATTGTAAACTCTATACTAGAAACCAACAACAATGTGGTTTGAGAGGTTAATTTATTCGGGCCAGTGAAACCCAATTGTGTCAGGAACTCAAACGTAGGTTTTAATTGAGATTCCGGATCCGAAACAAGAAGCCTGGGACACCGAATTATGGATTTCCGTATCTCAGGAAATGGGATTTCAACGGTATTCAATAAAAAATCAAAAATTGGGTAAATATAGGAGTGTGGGTCGGAGGTGAGGACTGAGGAGCGAGGGGTACATATCCAGGATGCGGCCTAGGGCAGAGGCTTCCAGGCCCATGGAGGAGAAGCAGTGAGTAACGGAGTACAGGATCGAGAGTGGAGCAGAACGAAGATTTGGGTTTTCATTGAGGGCTTTTGTTGGATTTATATTGAGGGACTGGAGGTAGATAAGTTTCTGCCGGAATTTAAGGCCCGAGTCGGTGGCTGTGGTGAAGGCCGTAGTGGCGGGAAGAGAAAGGTGGGATTTTAGGGTATTTTGGGGATTTGGGGATTTGCATGGAATGGGAATTTGAAGGTTGAGGATCCTATCCGAAATGGAAGCTCAACGGCTTTGGCGAAGTACATATTGTTATGGATTGGTATTCGGTGCCGCTATTTACCTCCTAAATTTAGCCCCTGTTTGGCCCTCATTACGGGGAAAATTTAATGTATAGAATAGTGTTTTTTGAAAAATGAGTGATTGAAAAAGAAAGAAATTTTTTTGATTTACGTGTAATATTATTTTATGGAAGATTGTATGGTTAAAAATAGGAGAGAGAAAAATAGAATGTAATGTAATGTAATTTAATTAAAATCAAACAAGGGCTAAGCCAATATAAAGGATAAATATATCTATACGAATAAATGTGTACAAAATGAGTTACTACTCTCATAAACAAGTAATTCCCACGTGAATTTAAAAAAATATCGGCTCGTGGTCCCCACCTTCTATTGTGAATAGTAAGTAAAGAATTTTGTAAAAAAAATTTGAAAGTGTAACTGATCTATATATTAATCCCACGCTATATACATGTATATTAAAATTTTGAAGAATTATTATTTTCATTCACCTCAAATTTCGATATTATTATTATTAAATTCATTCATTTAAACATTATAAATCCACACAAATTTTATATATTCATCTCATTCTAAATACATCTCTAATACAATTTCAAAAATCATTATATTCATTCAATCACTATCAATATCTAATCTGGTTCATATTCTTCTTTATCGTTATTATCATGTTGGTGTTTTAATATTTAGTTGTAAAAGTTAGTCAATCTCTTTTTTTGAATTTCTTGGATTCTCTCCATAGTGAACTGCTCACGCAACCAAACAAATTTCTTTTCGAATAATATTTTAATTAATTTATATGTTTATTTTTGCTTATAAGCTAATAATTTTGACTTTTTTGTTTTTATTGGTAATTTTAAATTTGTTTCCTTTTAAATTTATAAGCTAATAATTTCTTTTTCTTTTTTTTTATTTCAGTTGAAGAGGAAATTTTATTATTATTAGGGTTTTATGATTTTAGTTGAAAATGATACTTTATGATTATTAGAATTTTAACTAAACAAAAACTCTAAAAGAATTTTATAAAGTTCAAAAGAATTTATGAAAATAAATATTAATTGATGAATTTAGAACAATATATTTTTATTTAATTTTATATATGTCTGTTTAAGTAAATTTATATAATATAATTATCTTTTTAGAAGTGTGTGTGTAGAGATCGTGAATATAAATAGCGAATTAGCGATACCTTTATTATTTTCTTGAAACAATGTGTGGAGATTTATGTAGATTTCTAAAATTACATAAATACCCCCACTCAATTTTATTTTTCTTAAGATAATTATTCAATGATTTTTACAAAAAATAAATCATCGTAAATTTATAAATATTCTTTTCTTTGTTATTAATCATAAATGATACCACATGAGAGTGAAACAAGTTCACAACTAGCATAGTTGGAGTAACTTTTTATGTTGTGCTTTCTTAAAATGTATGACCAACTAATTTTGTATGTGAATTAAGTGAATCTTCCCTCTTCGTGTCCCTTGTGTTATGTGTGAAACCCATTCATACATAATGCAGATGAAGAATGATATTGTTCACACATGATCTACTTAAAGCATCATAACCATCAAGTTCGGTAACTTTTTAAACATATATAAGTGTGTGAATTATGTTAATCTTTCTTATCTATTGGTTTCAACCACGCAATTTTTAATAAAATAATAGTACAAGTAAATCGAAAATATTTTCTTCTTTTTCAATCACCCATTCACAAAAAGATAATAAAATAATAATAAAAAATATCATTCCACCCATTAAAATTTGAAATAAAGCGGTCGAAATGGGGGCTTATTATATTTCTAAAAGTATTAGTCTGGATGTGATCCCTTTTTATGGTCTACTGAACACTTAAAACTTCAAAATTTCCCTGTACCAGTGTGCACCCACTACTTTTTTCTATTAGAATTTGGGAGTGGGAACTAATCAGAAGCAATCGAGTTAAGAGCTGATTTCAATTTAAAGTAAAAATATTTATAATACCATTCTTCAATTAGAAGGCGGGTGGTACCATCTGCACCTCTGTTATCTTCTGCCTTCTGCAGCAGAAGGGTAACATGGAAAACAAAAGGAATGGCATTTTCATATATGCCCTTCTCAGGTCACAATACTAATTCCAGTGACCATAGTAGTTAAAAACTAAACACTTATACTAATCGTATAACACTTTCACAGCAGTAAAATAATATTGTCGAGTACTTTCTAATGCTCCGTTCAATTGAATTGCCCTCCAGTGTAGGTCTGTCCAAAAGACCAGCTCGGGGGTGCAACATTATAGGATACTATACTTCTGCCATCACCAGCAACGACCTTAAACGAGAGGCTTTGGCCATTAAGATAAGAGTTGCTTTGCCAATTTTGTCCCCAGTTTCTTGACATCGGCTGCCAACCAGTCCTCGACCCTTTGATGGACACTGTATGTATATCACCAGCACCACCAACATTGGTTATGAGTACTAAATTGAAGTAGGAGTGACCATTTATGGTGAACCTTATGCCACCTCGTCTCCTGCAGGGCACCCTGCAAATTAAAGTGAAGACAGTTAGTTTCATAAAGAAGAGTTGAGATATGTTCTATTGATATTAAAAAGAGTAACTACACTAGATATGTTATGGATCAAGCGCCATCCAGTAATCCCTACCACAAAATGAGCAAAAACACACGGGTTTAGAGTAATCAACCCTGAAAATGAGAGCAAATCCACTCGCTTTTTTAAGAATGATGACAATCTTATAGACATATGGAGTACTTACATACTCTTGTTGAAGTCAAGATATGCCTATAAACATCTTTCTAAAAGGCACTGCATAGGCGCGATGCTTAGCGAAAATGCCTAGCCAAGTGGCTTTGTGTCTTATTGTTGACCACTAGGCATGCATTATTATCTTCTTCTTTTTTAAAAAAATATAAAAAAAAAAATAGAAAATTACAACTCTTTTAAGTTAAAAGCTTATTTCTTCACTTCGTCTGCTTTATATTCAAAACAGCCGCTTGAAACCTTGAATAAAGGAAAACTCCCAAAAATTCCTATTTATTTACTATTTAATATTTATATTTGAAAGTTATTTTTTTGTTGGAAACTTTGAAAAAAATGTACAAAGTTCCTATAAATCTATTTTAGATGTTTGGTATGTATTATTTTAGTCATTAAATGATTTTTTTTTTTGATTGATCAATAATTAAAATACTATTCAAATAAGAAATCACATTTTTACGCTTTTTTTACACTAATGTCTTGCCTAAGCTTGCTTAGCCCATAATTTAGCCTTCACGCATCGTCACGTATTACGCCTTTTAGAATACCGTATATAAATATGCATTTGAGGAAACAAGTGTACAGTTTAGCTATACTCCACATAGCCCAATAAATTAAGACAGCAAAAAGAAATATTTGCAGTAAATATTATTAATACACAAAGGGGGGACCATAAGCAGAAATGTTGAGGGTCTTATTTTGAAAGAGAAAAACTGGTTATGACCATAGGACCACAAACAGAAAATTAACCTATCTAGGTTCAGGGGATTTTTTTTTTCCTTCTGTTGGGCCCACAATATAGGTCGATTTTCCTAAATTCAATGTTATACTGAAGGCACTGGTTAAGCATACCTTCTGTAAGCAACAGGGACAATTCCAGCTCTGTACTGTGCAATGTGCTGGAAGACAGGCTGGGAGAGATCAAAGTGGTGCAGGGGAGGGTTGCACCATCCTCCTGCATTATTTGGGAGGGCGTTATTTGGTGGGCAGAAATTGGTGGCTGTGACCACAATGGACCCTGGCAAGCACCATTTCCCATCATTCACACACTTGACTTCATAACATGAACCACAGCTAAGCCCATTGTTGAACAGAGCTGTACTCAGTGCTGCAGTGTTTGTACCATACCCTTGGCTGTACAGATTTCCATAACCACAAGCTCCACCTGCCAAGTCCAAATCCAATTTGAAGTCGAAAAGCACAAGAAAAAAAAAGACGCTTTGAAGCAAGGCTAAACGTACCCATTGTTCCAGAGGCATCACTTCCACCATAGAAGGTGGCATGAGCATTAATCCACCCTCCATAACCATGGACAGATGATACCATTGCAAGAAAAACAGCATAAACAATTCCAATTATTACCATTTTCCTGCATAAAAAAGTATTTTTTAGAATTTATATATTGCATTCAAGAAACACTAGTCCATGTTAACATATAATCATAACATATGAAAGAAGTGAAAGAAGAATAATATATTTACTTTTGAGTTTAGGGTTTGAAAGAATTGCAGATGGAATGTGAAGAACCAAGAGGAGGTTGAATGAGGATAATGTGAAAATGTGGAAATATAAATAGAGCGTAGGTGGGTTGGGTGGGTGGGTGCGGGGTGCTCTTTTTAATACACTGGCTAGTTAACTAAGTGACACTTCTAATTCTGTTGGGAGCTAAAAGCTGCATGAGTATGAAAATGTATTTATTTTTTCTTTTTCCTATATTCGGATTAAAATTAATTTCTTGAATTTTGTTTGGCGGAAGTTTTTTGGCTTTTTCTCGTACTACGTAAAGTTTCAAATGCTCTGAACAGGCAAAGGTATCCATGTTAAATTTGATTTTCATCTCCTCCTACAATTAGTACTGTTGGAAGTACATATTATTAACAAAATTTTAACTCAAAGTTTGATTAATGGAGTTAAGTTTTAGACGAATAATGCAACTTTTTTCTCATAAAGATGCATGTGATAGGAGGGGTGGACATTGATCGGATTGAGACTGCTCATCAGACATTGAACCGACAGTTCAGAATAAGTGAAATTTCAAGTCAAAGTCGAACCTGCAAGATAAATAAATCAACCATAGTTGATATGGGTCGATTCGATTTGTTGGATTCAAGTAGATTTTTTCCTTAAAAATATATTTATTTATTTTTTTAAATCCCACCCCATCCAATCGAGATTTTACATGCTTATTGTTTTAAATGAATTTTTAATTCGTTCTTCTATGAATCTATCATTCTTGTGAACGTAAGTTTACTTTGGGAAACATTCAAATACATATTAGAATAGTATTCTATCTTCAATTAGCATCATTTCGACGTATATCGTTATTTTTTATTTTAACCCTATTAAATATGATCACATCAGTTATTGTCTACATCCATCTTATATATTAGTCACCGTCACCTATTTTTTTCAAATAGGATTCTCAAAATATTACCCAATTGAAGTTATAAATTGTTGAATTCTTTTTATTTTTTATTTTTTTAGGCGTAAATGACCAAATGAATATAATATATAATCCAGTAGAAGATCTTAGATACGTCTATGGAAAATTATTAGGCCTACATTAACCATTAATCCCCATTTAAAAAGTTAATCAACATTACTCTATTAGCCTATTATTACCAATTTTTATCCAGATAATCCTCATTAATTATCTGCATTATTTCAATATCGATCGCGGCCTATTGCTATGAGTTTGGCTGCACTTGCAAATAAAAACTGAAGAATTTTATTTTTGTCATGCAATTATCTTTCTAACGTTGTAGCCATGGAACTTTCGGGAGAATGCAAAATGGCCACTAAATAAGCAAAATACTCTCCAACCACGACCTAATCAAATGCATGAACGACATCAACTAACTCAACTTCGAAAGCATAACAAACAATAAGGAGATAGCAAAACCATTCTTTAAAATAAAAAAAAATAAAAAAAAAACCGCGACAGTTGTGAATGTTGAGAATTATAAACTTTAATTCTATCCCATCGAGAGTAATTAGTTAAGAAAGAAAAAAGAACACTTAAGAATATGCAAGATTTATAGAGATTCATGTCAATTTGAAACTATGTTCTATTCCGTTGTTATGGTAATTCATTGTAATAAAAAAAATGTTTACAAGAGAAAATCGCATTCCTATCTTTTGTACCCCCTCTTTCTCTCTTTTTGATGATAATGATAAAACCTACAAATGGCTCCCTATTTATACGATAAATTAGGGGAAAATCAAATTATACAAGGACTTCAATTTTTAATTAAATATTACGAAAATATGAATTCATAAGCATTCCTTAGATTAACCCTCTCCGTTAAGTGACAATAATTAAGCTTCATAATTTAGCAGCAAAATATTCCTCCACAACCAACAAGATCAGGTAATAAAAAGTCGTCCCCTGCGTTAACTTTAAGCCAACCTTGCTAATGGAGCATCAAATGGCCTTCAAAATACCTGGAATCTTAGATGGATGACTTGAAACCTTAAGTTGTTGAACGGTCATAAACTCATCCATCAAATCTTTCATCATGCCAAGATGAAGAGAATCCACCTCACGAATGGAGCGTCAAAAGAACTTCAACTACGTGCTAAATGAGATCTTTAACGCCTCTTGCCAAAGGTCCAAAATAGAGTGTTGTGCCTTGATACGCACTTTGTTTGAGCCTAATTCTTTAAAATATATTTTTTTCTCAAACCCATTCTCAACCACACATTTTCTCAATAAAGTAATTACGTAAGTAAGCTTAATTTTTTATTTTTTATTTTTAACCACACAAACGCTGAAAAATCAAAAGTTGTTCTCACAAAGGACGTTGCAACCCACAAACAACCCTATAGCAAAGGACATTCTAGAAAGAGATGCTTTCGACATTCTTTAGCTGCACAACAAAGACAACAACGGGAAAATAAAACTTCAGGAACATAAAGTAGAACCAGTGAGGATCAAGAATTGAGAAATATAAATTTTCAGAATATTTGATAATCATCGTCTCGAATGGATACTCAAAATGCAATGAAATTGTACCAAAAGAAGAAAGAAAAAGTTCTCCACTCCTTCTATGCCACTTGGTACGTTCGAGTCCGTAGAGCCCTCGTACTATTATCTTTAAATGAATGGATGATAATAGAATTTAAAAGAGAAAAAACGTATATTCATATTCATATTCATACAAAGATGATAAAACAGAAATTTTAAAGAATATAATAAATTATAATTTACAATAGTTTGTCTTGTCTTGCTTTTATTTGTCTCTATACTAATCTAAACACTCACCCGTTGATTCTAAAATACGAGAAATATTTTTATATTTTACATAGAATTTTGCTCATATTGTGGTGTCACTTTCTGTCATATTTTTTAAATAGTAAAAAAAATATGTCTCTATCCTAATCTAAACTCTCACATATTAATTTGAAGTATAAGAGAACATTTTATATTTGCAGCATAGTTGAATATAAATCATTATTGTGGCATCACTCTCAATCTTTTTTATTTTTTTTTTATATAGTTAAAAGAATTTGTCTATATGCTATCTAAATACTCACCCCTAATTTGAAGAATATGAGAAGAATTTTTATATTTACATCATACATTGAATGTTGCTCAATATTGTGGTGTCACTTTCAATCGTATTTTTAATATAGTAAAAATATGTAAATCTAAATACTCACCCGTTAATATTATGAATATGAGAAGTATTTTATATTTAAACTATACGTTAAATGTCAATCGTTATTACAGTGTCACTCTCAATAGTAGTTTTTAATAGTAAAAAGAATAATCGACAACCAACCAGTTTTTTTTTTTTTTCTCTCTATAATTACAAAGATAAGATAAAAGAAATTGATAATCAATTATAAGGTCCTTTTCATGCAATCTGTTTGGCTTTTTCTTGGGTATTCGAATTAGATTTTGCTTTTTATTTTCGTTTGGTTGTGAATTTTCACGATAAAATAAATTTTAAAGAACGGATAGAGGGAAGTTTCAGTTTTCCCTTTCCAATCCAATTATGACGAGTAATTTTCAATCGGGTCCATTCGGGATCCTATTGACAAAAAAGATTTCTTGTGTCAAATCATATTCAATCACATTTTATTTGAATTTCAGTATACATAAAGATAAAAGTGAGATCGAGAAATTTTCGTACTTTTTTTTTTGCCTTTTGAAATAATTTTCCTTTATGGATGAGCTTTTCGTTTGACTAATGTTGTTCGATTTGAAGATTATACACTGATGATGTCTTTCTTAGTCATGTTTCGAAACTATAGAGAAAATTACTTTTGATCACCAACCCGTGTCCTAATTGCTAGTTCTTTTCTTAACTTTTAAAAAGGAATAAATTGTTTCAAATCTTTTTGCAGTTGCACTATCTGAAAAGGATCCTTGATCTTAGCCCTATAATCTTGGTCAGACTACCAATCTACAGGAGCAAATCATGGACTGTTAATCTCATCTCTAAAATCATGGATAATCAACCAATCTAGAGGAGCAAATCATGGACACGGTTGCTATAAATTTGCTGCTATTCCTTGTATATTGATTCACTATTAATAGGCTTCCTAGTATAGCTTTTTTGGTTTATGTATATATATAGCTTGCTGCCCTCATTGCAATTTGTGTACAAAAGCCAAACAACTGTAATACACAGTATTTTTCTTACAGCAGAACATCTGTCCTTCTTTATCATTTGTTCTTCTTTACTATCGGTCTCTAATAACGAGCCCCGTCGAAACTTATATTAAATTGTCATATAACCCTCACTTGTCTAATTTACTACAATTCAGTGGAGGAACTTTAGAACACCCTTGCGGTAATGTGCCAGGTACCATAACTAGTCCAGTAGCTTCAGAAGGATGTGTACAAGTTTGTAAAGAATTACATGATCTTGCTTCTGAGGGTATTGTAATTATTCGTGAAGTTAGCAAATAAAACCTTGATATTGATTCATTTGAACATATATTTATTTTCATGAGTAATGTGCGACAATCTAAAAACTTATTACTGAGAGAACAAGTGATGAATCAATTGTGCAAATCTCATCTCTTCAAGTAAGAAATAATTGTGTCATATACGAAGAAATGATCAAACACAAATGAATATTTCAAACCTCTATAACAAACACAACGATTTTACTCTAATGCAATGTCACCATATAAGATAAAGTGCACGAGATGTAAAAGACGCATTACCTATGTCTTATCAAAGATCACGAAAACCATATATATTACACAAATAATTTCGCCCGAATATTATAATTCCTTAACTATCTTGATTGTACAAAAATATATTGTCATCATACGAACAAAATACAAGATAAATTGCATATACAAGTCTTTTGATTGTACAAAATTGAATTTTTTAAACAGAAGATTTTTCCTTGTCTGCCATGTTTGTCTGAACAATTTTTTTCTCCAGCATAACTATCTGATTATATAAAAAGGGTTAATCATTTAGACAAAGAAAGTTCATAAGATTTGCACGTGAAATGATGCACGCAGCTCACCACCACTTTTTCGTCATTGAAATTTCAACCTTTTATTTTAAAAAATTCATTTACTTCTCTCTGTTGATTAATAGAAATGATAAATAATAAAAAAAAGTCGAATAACGTATTGTTTTTTATTGTCTAACAAAAGAAAAATGTATATAAAAAAATAAAAATAGAAATAAATTATTAATTCTTGTGTTCAACCCCCTTGCATTCTTCCGAAACCCATTGTTATTGTTGTTGTCACCATGTCAATGACTTTTTGAATAATTTAACACCTCAAGGTCAACAAATTGTTTAAATTGAGACAAAAATAAATGTTTAATAAATAATTTAGAAAAAAAAAAAGAAAAATTCTACGAATAAAATGAAAGAATACTATGAGTTGAGTAACTAAAAGGTCTTTTAAATTCATATCTAATGTAGATGTTGAAGTGTGAACCAAGTCATCCAACTTGATACGACCTGATTTTTCAATGTCTGGCCGTAAATGGAATTAGTACATATCAATATAAAAGCATTTAATTACTTAGAATTTTAGACCTCACAAGTGTTGATTTATTACATAATTTGTCAAAATTATGTGATATGAGATTCTTTTTCTTCCACGGTGGTTAACGACTTGCACTCTCGTGAGCTAATCTATTGAAGTGACAAAAATCCATAGTAATCAAGAATGCACATGGGATGATATATCTAATGCATGCTTTTAAGTTGAAATTTCTGACTTTAGCAAGAACTAAACAAGAGGAAGTAGCGTCAAAATGAGTTTTCAATACCTTTTAAAATGACACAATGTACAATATAGAATGGCATTTTCTTGGTTGTTTAAATATATCGTAATCGATGATTAGATAGATAGATAAATACTTGGAGGTGTCAATAATTTCAATCTTGCACGAACCAAATTTCTACTTGAGAAAGTAGATGGAGCATTGATTTTGATGTGTGAGTTTCAATATAAATTCAACAATCCATTCACTAGTAGTTCGAAGAGCCCCTACAACCCTTCTCTTATTAAGAATCCTTACATCCCTTATTAGACACGTATTTTGAAAGCACAAATTTAAGTTCGCTCTTTAGGAAACAAAAAATATAGATGAGATTATATGTCGTTTTGCTTGGTAAATTTGTTGACCCTCTTAAACTCCTATAACAACAAAAAAATGTTTTGAGTCTTATTATTCATAATTTGAAGTCAGCTGCATAAATTCCTTTCCATCATTTCATTCAAGCCCGCTGAGTGTTAATATTCCGTATCGACTAAAGATAAAAATGATAAACAAAATTTAATTATTTTGATGAATCTTAATAAGGTGGAACTTTTAAAATGAAAACTTAAGGCTTAATATGATATCATAGTTCAAAAAAATCGAATGAGTAGTTCGATCCATCTAAAGTTCAAATGATCTATTGTTAATTTCAAGATTGTTATTTTCAAACAATCCACCACTATCTTACGAGAGCATGTTAAGAAATATCTCACCTAAACTAAAAATGAAAATAATAAACAATATACAAAAAATCAGATTACTGTTCATCTTTTAACTGAAACTCTAAGATTTAATACCTTCCACTATTTCGTATTTAGTTGTTAGAAAAGGGGAGGTGGGATAAGAGTAAGCAGTGGTCGACAGGCAAGGAATAAGCCATAAACATAATTAAAAGCAATCCACTTTGTTTTAACACTTTACAGGTCTTACTGTATTTACCAGTAACTAAGAATATTCAGACACCTCATATGAACAAAAGAGTGGTAAAAAAAATTATTAATTGTCCAAAAGATACAAGGACCAGAATGTTTCATTTCATGAAGAATTGTTTAGATCTTACTTTAAAATATATATGTTTATTAAAGAAATATTATTTTTTCATCTTTTTTATACACGGCTTTATACTTGTTTTTATTGGAGGACCTCGATCACCATGCTCATGTTTTTCATTTTGCTAACGTGGAAATTTACAAAGTAATCGCAGAGTCTAAGGTCTTTCAAAACTCTGCAAAATAAAGGTAAATAAATGAGTTCAACCATTAAAAATAGGATGAATATGGTGGTTTAGTCGATTTCAATAGTGAGGTAAGTGGACTTGTAGGAGGGAACCTATGTAGTAGGTTAAAATTAATATGATTACCTAAAGTGAAGGAAAATTTAGGGTCCGTTTGATTGAAACAAATTCCATGAAAAATGTCACATTCGAAAAATTCGTTTTCTACTTTGGCTATTTGATACAAAAGTGGAAATAGAGTTCGAATTTCAAGATACAAACACTTAAAAGCATATTTTTGGCTAATTCCATGAAAATCGAATTCCTGTGATTTTGGTGATTTTTTTTTCCAACTTACATATAATTGATTTGTCTTTTTCACTTTTGCAATCAAACAGACATTTAATGTTTATTCAAAATTAAATGCATTGTTGTTACTTGACAATGTTTTGTCTTGTCATCATTTACATATTTTGTTATGTTCTAGTTGGTGCAACATTAATTTAAGGCTTTTGCCTTAGATTTTAGTGGGCGCATCCAATCCAACTCCATTTGCATTCAAAATCTAATAGAAATAAAATCTAAGTTATGAAAAGGGCATAATTTGGTACCACTTTTCTATTTTCCAGAAAAAACTTATCTTTATGATAAGAGTCCTAAAATTGGGTCAAAAAAGCTTATCTTACAAGTGGCAAGATGTAAATGCATAAGAAATTTAACACAAATTTACAAAGCATGTGCCTCAAGCATATTTATGATATTTGTGGTTACCACCTATAAATTTTACATTAGAACAAAGAGCACAAATTTTTACCATAAATTTATCTCAATTTTCTAAAAAATTAAAGAGAAAATCAAAATACAATAATCCAATAGTCAAGAAGATGAATCATGCTTGTTTTCAAGGCTAGCCCTCATCTACACTAGCATGTCTTTTTAGTAATCAAAAGTAGGCAGAAATTATGTTTTGATAATAAAATTTTATATTTTCTGGGCAAGAAAGAAATAACAAAATCGTCACTATCCTAAAATATATCTTTTGAGAGGTAAAGGAATTATCATCCAGATATTAAAATAAAAAAATAAAAAATAGAGAGAGAGAGATTGCATTATGAGGGGTTCAATGAGGCAAATAGTTGGAAAATGACTAGTCTTGCAACAAAATACAGGTACAAAAAAAATCCAATTTGAGTCATGTTTCATGCAATAATAACAGCTCACATTAATATGGGTAAATTTTGACGGTCCCGACTCCCAAAGATGTATGGGATTTCAATGGCCAAAATAAACTGGGCCATGGGCTTTTATAAAACATGATATTCTGGAGAATTGGGGAAGTGGAAATTACATAATCCCAGTTATTTCAAGTTCATAATACAAAAATCAGGTGAGAAGTATGTTTAATCAAAATTCAGGTACTATATAATTAAATAGAACACCCACCCAAATGGCTGAGCCCTAATTTTCCTTTCCCTTTCCTTTCTAAATGTATAACAGCTCTCGTTCTCTCTTCTCTCTCTTGGACGCCGACAACCCAAGCTTCGGCAACGACGATAATGAGTGGCGCCGACGACAACGTGCTGCTGCGCCTTCTGTCTTCTTCTCTCGCGCCTTCTATTTTCTCTCTCTAGTGCCGTCAGTTCTTTCTCGTGAGTCGCTGCCGTCTAGAATGGTGCCGTGCCTTCTTCGACGGGGTTGCGAATTCTATCTTCTCTCTCCGACGGCCAGTCACCACCATTTGGGTCGATGATTTCACGGTGGGATATCACCGGCGATTCATACATTTAGGTTGGCGATTTCATACATTTGTGGGTGGTGGTTAGGTATGGGGTAAATGGAGATAAAGGAAATGGTGGTGGCGTTACAGCGCCGTGTTGCTCATGATGATGGTTGCAGGAAGTGGTGAGGCTCATGTTGGTAAGGTAATGGTGGTTTTGGAGACAGTGGTGCCAATTGTTGTTGTTGATGGTGATGGTGATGGTGATGGTGGTGATGGTGATGGTGATGGTTGCGGTGGTGATGATGGTGACGGGTGGGGGCGTCTGTGACCAACTATTTGGTTAATTTGTGACTAAATATTAGGTGTCTGTGACTAAAAAATAATTTGTGACCAATAAATTGTGACTTATGTGACCCATAAATAAAATGTGACATGTAATTTGAATGATCTGTGACTTACAAAATTTTTAATTTATAATCACGAAAATAACTTCTGTTGCCACCATATACCAAATACAGCCTTAAAACACTGTTTGAAATGGACATAGTAGGGGACCATTTTCCTGTACCTAGTTTCATTGTTCAAGTCCATTAGAAGCAAACCAAATGTGTGGTGGGTGATGTACTTGCCCAACATGGCAAAGCACTAGTAGCAACAAAGGTCGACCAGACATTGACATGAAAAAGGTTAATTAATGGGTTAAATATCAAATAGTCCAACCAGTTTTAAACCAGAGGTTGATTTTCCAACCCCAAGAATTTAGGGGTTGTTCTTTTCGTGCTTCAATTTTGTAGTTTTGCAATTTTCAATTCATTTTGAGTTTTATGTTTTGAGTGCCTATTTTGAAATTACTGAAAATACGTTCTCTTTGTCATTTTAGAAAACTGTTTCTCAAAACATAAAATTGGAAAACGCATTTACTGTCAAATTTTGAGAATATCTTTTTATAATATTTTATTCCAAAAATATGATTATTCAATAAATTTTAATAGATTAATGTAAATATTAGTATGAAATAATATATAAATTTTGAAGTTGGTGAACCTTAAAATATTTTTTGATAGATATAAAAAATACAACTTAAATTAAGCTCCCATTTGGCTCTCATTCTCATTTTCATTATTTTTCTCTCCTTAATTTTCAGCGACACAATCTTCTATAAAATAATATTACACGCAAATAAAAAACTTTTCATTCTTTTTCAATCACACATTATTCAAAAAAATACTATTCCAACCATTAAAATTTGACAAGAATAGGGCTAAATTTGACGAAACAGTGCAATAGATACTATTAGAAGTTTACGTGTTATGGAAAAACAAGCAAACACTAAACAAAATATAAAGTACATTCACGGAATCATGTATAACGTTTTGAGTAGTCATTCCACATTTGTATAGCAATTTGATCCCTAACTTGTCCCATTTGAGCTATTTGACTAGCATTAAAATGTATGACTTCTTGATATTGACTTGACTCTGATATATCTTGAAACATTATATTCTCCTCTAAATACTCAACGAACAACTTATCTAAAGCGTGCTCCTGACGAATAAAGTTGTTTATTGTGCAACATACAGTATGGATTTATCTTTGCCTACTAAGTGGATAATTGGTAATTAACTTCAAAATAGGAAATTTTGCCTTTAAAACTCTAATGCAACGTTCAATAATGTTACGGCACAAGAATGTAGTCTTCCCATCCAACATAGTCACGCAAATGATATCTTTGACCTCAATAAGGGGCAAAAAATCCAAGCATGTTTGGTTATCCAGAATCAACAAGGTAAACTTGTTCTGCAAATTAGAAAAAAAAAAAAATTCATTAGTGTGACAATGTAAATATGTTTGCAATAATTTTTTGAAGTATAACATATAAATTTTGAAAATTGTGATTTTGAAATATTTTTTGACATATAAAAAACACAACTTAAATTAAATTTAACAAAACAGTTCAATAGATACTATTAGAAGTTTACGTATCATGGCAAAACAAACAGGCACTAAACAAAATATAGAGTAATCCATGGAATCATGTACAACATCTTGAGTAGTCATTCCACATTTGTGTAGCAATTTGATCCCTAACTTGTCCCATTTGAGCTGTTTGACTAGCATCAAAATGTATGACTTCTTGATATTGACTTGACTCCGGTATATCTTGAAACAATATATTCTTATCTGAATACTCAACGAACAACTTATCTAAAGCGTGCTCCTGACGAATAAAGTTGTTTATTGTGCAACATGCAATATGGATTTATCTTTGCCTAATAAGTGGATAATTGGTAATTAACTTCAAAATAGGAAATATTGCATTTAAAACTTTAATGCAACATTCAATAATGTTATGGCACGAGGAGTGTCTATAGTTGAACAATTTTTTCTTCCCATGTAGTCTTCCCCGTCCAACATAGTCACGCAGATGATATCTTTGACCTCGATAAGGGGCAAGAAATCCAAGCATGTTTGGATATCCAGAATCAACAAGGTAAAATAAAAATTAAAAAAAAAAAAAAAAAAAAAAAGTTTCTTTAGTGTGACACTATAAATATGTTTGCAATAATTTTTTGAAGTATAAGAATATACCTGTTCGTGGCATTGGGAAGTTGTTTAAGCTTATTGTGACTACGTCAACTAATACTCGTGAATCATGAGCAGTACCTTCCCAACCAAAACGAACAAATGTGAATTTCATATCAAAATCACATGTCAACATCACATTTTGTGTTACATTAGTTTCCCTTCCATGAAAAGATATTTGTTTGTCTCGATCCAGGTGCCCAAGCTGTAACATGTGTTCCATCCTTAAAGAAAGGATATTTGCGCAAAATTCGCTCATGCACAATGTCTTGATTTGTCAGACAGATTATCTCAATGCCAAATGCACAAACAGTCATTATAACTTGTTTAAACCATTTGTGTACCGTGTTGTTGGAATACCAAAACCTATCACCAATAACACTGTATCATGTAGTGTGCCCTACAATAATCAGAAACATAGAAATACCCTTCTCGATGCTCACTTTTTTTCCAGCCATTTCCCTTTCTACCAAAAACATTTCGAAAATAATAATACCCAAATAAACCCATTAAGCAAAATTACATGCGATTAACATCTAAAAAAAATAAAATAAAAATTAGTTCAATCGCTAAACCTATTGAGCAAATCACATTTGAAGCATAAAAAAGATGAAAACCTCATTTTTGGAGAAACCTTTAATTTACCTGTCGGGAATTGTGAAGAAGAATCGAAAGAAAACCTCTGTTTGTGATGTTTTTGGGATGCAAAGTATTGAGATTTTACTTCAAATGATCGGTAGCTCAGAGGAAGAATTTTGGGGAAAATGGAAAATTTTACTTCAAAGTATTGATATTTTAGCTGTTTTCCACGTTTTCAATTCTATACGTGTTTTTGCTTAAAAACACTCAAAACATCTAAAAAGACATTTTGAGTTTCGTGTACAATTTTTTTTCTGATTTTCAAAAATCAATTTTCGAAAATGAGAAAGAGAACGTGTTTTCATTGTTTTGAAAAATCGAAAACAGAAAATGACATAAAAATAGCAAAGAGAACGGCCCCTTAGTTTTTCCGTATTGAGCTAGCCAAGCCAGTTCGAGTTACATAACATTGAATATCAGGATATCAAACAGCTTAGGTTGTGTATCACAGGGTTATAGTTCATAAGGTTTGTGTTTCTCGCTATTTTAATCATGGAAGAACACAACGATCGGATGGCTTGTTAGCTGGCTGCATGTTACAACAATCGAACACTTTATCCACTTAAGGCGTCGACTGAATTACGTCAGCATAAAAGCACAATATATCATCAGCATACTTGGGCAGCTGCTAAGTATTGAGATACAGGAGGAAAAGTTGCAAGAAAATGAAACTCTTGGGCCATTTTTACCGATAAAACCACGTTCTCAGATTAATAAATTAGGCTAAAAGTACACTACAAACAACATGACTGAATAGCCAAATCTGTTTCATCACACATCTGACCGATTAAAGACTCAGAATCAAACAGCAGATAGGAAGATCATCTACCCCTTAACCATACCCGTCTCTATACAGTTCTTTGGCATCACTTCAAACCCGAATCTTCTGTTGTTGAGGAGGAACCAGAAACTCCATGCCCAACTGATCTGAACAGCTCTGGAGAAGATGGGCCACTTTTGCTTAACTTCCCTGGGAATTTCCGACCTGGGTTGCTCTTTAAGAAAAGGTTTTTTCTAAATCGATTACGATTAAGTGACAGTAATTTATTGCAAGCAGGTGTGTGCAAAGCCCCTTCAACACAATCACCACCATGTGCACAGCCCCAAGGCTTGGATGACCCATCTTCACAATAAGGTTTCAGATGAGGGAAACTACTTCTTGACCTAGAAAAAACTCGCTGATCGGGAGAATTTTCTTCTTCAAATTTGACACACATGGGGCATGGAGGATCATTCTTAAATGCCTTTGGTGTTATTTGCTCCAAGCACTCCGCATGGAATGCATGACTACATGAAAGGACTCCAGAAACTGGCATGTCTGCACTTTTGACAATCCTTTTAGAACTCCAAGGAGATCTCTGTGAAAGGAACCTCTCACACAATCCACATCTGAAACAATCTGTTGTACTACATGATCTATTAAAAAGATCATAATCCAAGGGCTCAGATATTTCAGTCAGTTCAGCACAACCACTAGCAGTCGAACTATGTCTATCTTCTGGTGGAGTAATGACATCAAATTCTGACAGCCGAGCAGCGGTGACACAAGCAGCTTCTCTAGTGGGTGTTTCTGATGGAAAGGACAAAGGATGAACTGCTTTGGACATAAAGCTGCGGCGGCCAGAGAAGTTAAGGTGATGTGACTTGACCATGGACTCGTAATCTCGACTACTGTCTGATTGGGATGAAGTAGAGTCCCCACTATCTCCAGCTGCCAAAGTTCCCTGTCAAGTTCTCAGGTTAGTGAGAATACTTAATTCAGCAAGATGAATACGAAGTTAAGAACTGAATATGAAACCAAAAACTAACAAAATACCTCCATCATTGGTGAAAGGGATAATGGCCTCAAAACATCTGTCAAGGGCAGATAAAAACAACGAAATTAGCACCTCATAAATAACGAAAGATATAAGCTCTCTCTTAAGTAAATGGTGACAAAGCAAATCAACCTATTTAACAGAATGATTATTCTTGTGAACGTTCAAGAGAAGATAGTTTCAATTCTCATATCATAAACAATCTATAGCAAAGAAAATAGTCTCATCACATCCAATTAAAGGTATGATTCAGTCCATAAATGCTTTTTTGTATGAATGAGTACCTCTATAGGTCTATTGTTGCATATGTCCCAACTACCTAAGTTGTCATTCCATTATTTATCCTTAGTAGATGCCACCTCTAGTTGTTCGTATATTCTCATATCATCTATCCCCTATAGTATGACCACACATCCATCTCACCACTCTCATTTCCACTACATTCATCTACTGGACATTTGTTCTATTAGGAGCATAACGCTTTCTATCACAAAGCAGGTCTATTATTTGTTTATGTACAATGGGCCTTTTAACCTTAAAAGATCTTACTAAACAAAATGCTTGTAGCAGTTCTCTATTTCATCTAACTTGCTTTGGTCCTATGCATTACATTTTACTTGATATAAAAATTTTAAATTCCAAAGTACTTCAAAGTTGTAACTAACGATTTTAGCTCTTTTTTTTTCGCCTTCAACAAATAACATACCCAAATGAACCACATCTTGAATATATATTGCAAGTTCATTCATTGCTTCGGCAAAAAGAAAAGGACTAAAGGTAGAACAACGAATAGCTGTCATCCTGTAGACTCTCCCTCCCTCCCTCTGATCCTTCTTTAAGGGGGATTTGGTGTTGAGGTGCTGAAAAATTCCACCCATAAACCATAAGTAAAACATCATGACCTTATGGATGAATAGAGCAATCTCATAGGAATCTAGGCAACATTAGCAAAGTTGCAGCAATTGACAAAAGCAAAAGTAGTGCAAAAAATGCATTGAAATTTTTTTCAAGATGTAATGTGGCACGATTTGTTAAGAAAAAGTAGAAAAGGAAAAAACATGCATACAACCAGCAAATTGCCTAGACAAAATAAATACAGTTCTTGGAATCTGAAAAATATCACGAGCAAATGAAATATTGACTTTTCATACCTCTCCTTGAAGTACCATAATCATCAGCACTGATTTCTTGTATTGCTGGGGGAGTCTGCTGAGAAGGAGAGACGTCTGATGGACTAAAATATGGACCAACACTGTCAGATATAAGATATTGGGGATTAGGAAGATTGTTTCCTCTCATCCAACTTCTACTTCCTCTGCTGTTTGATGATGCGGAAGAACCGAAATGAACACCATCATGAGAACCAAATGACAGTGCTTCATACTGAAAATTAAAATCCCATCTTGACGGGGGTGGTGAAAAGCTTGAATTAGTTCGCCAGTAGGGCTCGTCTGGCCCCACAGACCACTCCCTGTTGGGAGTATTAGATCCATGTGGCCTCGCAGCCACACAACAAAGGGACCCCGTTTTAGCTATCTTTCACAAGATTCAACAGAAACCCAATCGCTGCTCAGATCGCACAATCCAAGGCTCAAAGGATCACAACGACTATTCCTTTTTTTTTTTTCCCTCCCGAGTCTTGTAAGTTAACCTGACAAAATTATGCGACAATTTAGCCTCAAATTTATTTATTCCCTCCCCCTGCTGAAATATGTTGAAATACACAGAGGTCCAACACCTAAAATCAAAGAAGAAATATAGATTGTGTAAATTGAACATAAAATATTGAAATTCATGAATACCATGCATCAAAACAACCCCCCCCCCCAACAACAAACAAACAAATAAATAAATAAAACTATTGACAAATGTTCAACTCAAAATGAACAACAACAATAATACCTGTATATTTATGCTGAAAGTAACATATATGCAACCAATAGTATAGAGAACCCGAAAGTTTCATTTTTTCTTTAAAAAATTTGAAACGCCTCCCCCTATCCCCCCCCCCCCCAAAAAAAAAATTCTAGTCATTCTCATTTCTAAAGTCAAATAATTTCACCCCGCACTTGTACTTACTCCAAAAATCTATAAAATTAAAAAATTAGAATTTATCAATCAAAAACTAACCTATAAAGCTCTGTACTACTTGCTACAGAAGAGAAAACCCAAATAAGGAGCAGATTTTAGAAAGCACCAAAACTCCTATAGAAGACAGTCAACAACAATACTTGTATTTTCACCCAGAAGGCATTCACAATCATTTCAAATTACTGCAAACCTATAAATGTAGAAACCCAGAAAAGGAGAAAAAAAATCTTTCTTAAGAAAATAGAAACTCCACATACAATAATAAAAAATCTGGCACCAATAATTAACAACAACAACCGTAAGCTGCATACAGTAAAAAATTTTAAATTACCTGTAATTGTAGAGAGAGAAATAGTAGCTTACGATTAGACACAGATACTGAGCCAAGAGAATTAAGAAAGCGTGTGTGAAACTGAGAATATAAGAACCCTACTATGATTGAGGAAGCGCGATTATTTGAGTGGACAATTTGCAATCATGTCCTTCTAAATACGATATTTTTGTTTTACACCCATTAACTTTTTATTAATGATTACATTTACTTTTAATTTTGAGTCTAAAATAAAATATTGATTGAGGAAAAAAATTAAAACAAAAATGATATTTCTTCATTTTCCTATTATTAAGTGAAATAAATTCCAAAATTTCATTCCTTCCTCGTGTATATTAAGTCCCTATTAGTCTTACATTAAATTAAAAATATATTTTTTTTAAATTCATTTTCAACACATATTCAAATAATAAAATATTTTGCATGTATATTCAAAACTTTCAACTTTTCAACCACACGTTCTTAAAAAATTACTATTCCAATACTCATTTTCCAAACAAAAAAACTCATGGAAGACAAACAGTGGCCCCGTATATACAAGGTTAAAATTTGGTTGAAGAATTAACAATTTCGACCTTCCAAATTTTTATTATATTATAATATTTTAGTTAAATAATAAATTATAATAATATATTGAAGTAGTTAATATTTAACCAATATTTGGTAGAAATTAAAATCCAAATTTTAATTCAAGTTAAAATTAATAACTAATTTTAATCATACATTTTAGAGGATCCATAATTTTTCAACAATATATTTTTTCAACTTTTATCAAAAATTTCTAAAAATTTAATTTTAATCTCCACCAAACAAGGGTTAAATAAATATACTATAATTAATTCTTCTTCTTTTTTTTCGCTGGTTAAATATTTAATGCTTAACATGACATTAGAACAAATAAAGATTACGAATTCATGTATTGTCGCTACTCTTTCACAAAAATTATTGTATGTATTTAAAATTTGAAGGAGAATGAGATCTTGATCCAATGTTTTGCCCCTAATTAAAAAAATAAAATAAAATAAAATAAAACAAGACTGAGTTTGTACGCAAACAAAGTGCATGTCTAGGGTACCTTTTTTGGTGCCTATGATTGAAACTTTAAGCACAACTTTCTTTGATCTGTTGGAAAGTTAAGGCACATTGTCTTTGCTACTAAAAATTGAATCCATATTTGCAATAGTTTCTTTCATATTTATGCTCTTGCTTATAAGTTGGATTAAAAAATTAAAATATATGAATCATTATTCCACTATAAATATGCTTTATTAGGAATCATGGCCCCACATCTTAGCTGTTATATCTTTAATTATTGATCCTTTCAAGATAATTTAGGTTGCCAGAGTGCTAACCCTTCAATTATTTCCAAAAACTAAACAAACAAAATGACAAAGTTTCAACTAATTCTATGAAAAGTGTTTCCAATTATTTGTTTACTGATATGATAAAAATACTAGAACAAGAGTTAAGAACATGTTTGGCTAAGATTACAAGTTTATTTATAATAAGTTAATTATTTTGACATTAAGATCGTAATTACTTCAGAAACAAGAAATGTACTGCCAGAGTTTCATCATGTGTTTGAGACGAGATAAATTTATTTATAATAAACACAACATGCAACGGAAACCTTCGCATACAGGCCTAAAGCAAGCATGGATTTTGGATATAAAAAAAACTAGGAAAATTCTACTTGTACATAATTATTTCACATAATATAATGTGACAATTATCCGATTATTGATGTGCAAGCATGAGATTCGATTTAAGTGTTGAATACAGTGCCAAGTGTAATTATGAACACATTATGTACATGTAACACTTCTCAAAAAATTATATAATGACCTATTCATTTTATTGAGTCACTAATTTTTATTTTTTTTTAATTCAATTATACATAATTTTCCCTTTTCAATTTTCAAATTTACTTAGGGTGTGTTTGATTGACATGGAAAATATTACATAGAAAAGAAAATATTTTCCATCTTTCGTGGAAAATAAAAACCACCTCTACCCAAGGAAAATATTTTCCTTAAAAACAAGGAAAATTAGGCATATTTTCAAAAGTTGGAAAATGTTTTCCATGGAAAAAAATAGCAATCAAACACTCAAAGTGAAAATTTGGATGGAAAACTGATATTTTCCATGGAAAATAAATGTAATCAAACACACCCTTAGTGTTTCTTAAAAATTAGAGAAATACGGTCGCTTTGTAGTTACTAAATTTTGAAAGGAATGCAATTATATAGAAATTAGAGGCCGTGAAGGATTCTGGTCAATGGATGAAGAGAGACAAAACCCCCATATTGTGATGCATGACAATCCTATTATAAATAAAATAGAAGTTAGTTATTATTTAAAATATAATATCATCTTCTTTCTCGATTAGATTACAATTATTATTATTATTATTATTATTATTATTATTTTTTAGATTATAATTTTCTTTTTCCTTTTACAATTTTAGTTTCCTTGTACCGGTAAGATTAGGAAATAATTTTCCCTATATGAAGAAAGACTTCGTACACTTTTCAATTAATCAAATTATCCCTGCATATTTTTTAGTTTTTCAACAATATTCTTGCTTTCAAGAAACCAATTTCGCTTCTGCACAACATCGTACTCGCGAGCATGGATGGTAACATGGTACCAACAAGCACAGAGGCGATCAAGTTGTTGCCGAAGAAGATGGTCGTCGAGAGCGGGGACGAAAGATGTGTGGTGTGCTTGGAAGATATTCTAATGGAGACGATAGTCTCGAACCTGCCATGTTCACACATTTTTCACACTAGTTGCATTACAGAATGGCTCAACGTAAGTCATCAATGTCCTCTTTGTAGGTTTGAGATGCCCAAAGCATTCAATAAAATTAAAAGGAACTGGATCTCAAGCTTGGATGAAGTGGACTAGTTTTAGATTTAAAAGGTCTCGACTCGATCACTACTTATTTTCAGTTTTTAGTTTTTATACTGCTAAGCGACACCGTTTCTCTTTAAGCCCTTCCTGAGTATGGAATTGGCCTGTTGTAAAGAACAGGATGCTTTAGTTGGGCTCGGTCATGGGCACAATGGGCTCCTTATTTAATGGGCTTGTGTAGGATTGGACCAATAAAGATCATCAAGAAGCCTGTAAAAACAGCCCAGCAGCTCGGCCCATCACAATGTAACATTTTCAAATCATGCCTATTTTCTCACATGACAATAAACTTTCGGGTAACTTTTAACTGTACTTTAACTCGAATGTTATTCAGGTAACTATATTTTCAAATTTGAAACTACAAATATACACCCAACTCAAATGCAATGTAACTGGTGATCGATATTCATAAAGGTAAAAGAAACTACATCGTTAACACACTTGCTGGACTCAGATTATCTATTATGCTCGACATGAATTATCTATGAAATGTATCTAGTGATCAAACCAAACAAGCCCTAAAAGTTGTTCAATGCACCATGCTTATTGTAGGTGATCCCTAAAAAACTACATCAAAAAAAAAATAATAATAATAATAATAAAATAAAAAAAGGGTGAAAAACAAACACGAAGCATTGGAAACTTTAAGAAAAATATAAAAGCATAAGGACTCCCAAGAAATACCTTAATTTTTCATGTTGTTGATATTATAACATCATATCCTGATCAAATTATAGTTACTCAATTCAGTAAAATTGAAGTGTAATACCTTCTTGACATTAGAAAAAAAGTATCGTTACCACGAATGGAATTTACCTGTAAACCTTCCTATTGTAGTACTATAGAATCTCCAAGATACATAAACTTCACTAATAATTCTCAATTAAAAATTTGAGTCAAACAAGATCATTCATGCTATTAGCTCAAACTATGTCCTAGTAATGTTTCTATATTCCAATTAGAGAAGGAATCAATGTACGTAATATATAGAGACTTTCATCTGTTCATAAAAACCTAATACCCTCCTGCTGCTAAAACCTTTATCCATAAGCAATACATATTTCATATTCTTGAGTATGGAATTTTGCCATTGCGATATAAACATTGACGTGTTGGACCTCAGAGAACAACAATGGTACATTACAATTTTCCATCATCACCAAAACTCGATGTTCTTTTTGAATTCCGTAGCCAAACTATAAATCACCAGATAAATCTCCAGTAGAGGCCAGTTTTTAGGATTGAAGTAGGACCAGTGAATTAGATCTCTACTTCTCTTGATATAGTGATGCCCTTTAGTGAGTATGAACAAATTGCCAACACGATATTAACATATAACAGCATAAGATCTAAATTTTTTCAGATGAACCTGCTATAAAATTATGTCACTTACATAGCAAACGTTACGAATTTTCAGACTTTTGATAAAACAGTAAATAAATCGAGTCTTCCGCACATCTATCTGTAATTATATGCTCATCTGACATGGATTGGTAGTAGAACACTGACAAGCTCTTGGATAACAGAGAAAAACATCAAAATATTCGTTTATGCATAAAGTCATATGTATGAACAATCAATGCCACTTTGGAGCTACTTGCGAGCTATTCCATAGATATGGGGATTTACTAGTGATGCAGTTGATAAAACAACCTGATTAATATCAAGATCCGAAAAGCCGGCTTTAGCTATACTGGTTCCTGTATTCCTGGTGAGATGACACCCGTCAGCAACCATCTGCTGCAACGGATCAAGAACCCCCTGGACGAGTCTATGAATCGTCCCATCTGCCAATAACAACAAAACAGACCTCAACAACAGGATGGCAAGAGAATTAAGAATTTCAGCACGAATTAAGCACAACAATCTTTATTGCATAAATGAAACTAGAGAGTCGATTTATTACCATTTGCAGCCACGTGTTCCACAAAAACAAAAAAACCACCCGGCTTAAGCACCCTCCTCACCTCTGAAAGCAAAGATATAACATTAAATTAGCACCTAAGGTGAAACAGGAGAGAGATACACCAGTAGTTTACACCGTAGACATTATTTTTACATCTTTCACATGTTCTATCTTTGTAGCACGGACACTTCAACTGGAGTAACATGTCCGTGTCCAACATGCATTGATACTAACACTCATCGGACACTTTATTATAAGCATTTTTATTTTTTATTAAAAATATTATATTTTAAACTCAAAATTATTATTAAATAACAAATAAGTAATCATACTTAAAAGATTTCAACAAAAAAAATTAATGTCAAGTATAAAATTAAATTTATACTATATAAATGATATTTTTTAAAGAAATTATGATTTGTGAATTTATAACGAATCAAAAGGTAAATTATAAATTTAGATCACATAGTGAAATTCAAAAATTGGATAAAAAGATAAACTTTTATTATTATCACAGTCATAAATTGAATTCTTAGGTGATTTAATGTATTTAGTTAAGACTTATTTTGAATTAAGTAGAGTTCTAATGAAACTTGAGAGACGAAATTAAAGGAGAGAATTACAGTTTCAATAAATAATTGCATGTCAACGTATCCGACACGATACATCATAGTGTTCTATTATTAACATATAGTGACGACAATCAATATGCTAATCTCAAATAGCATATGAAGTAAATAGAAGATCCAGTTACTGATGTTATTTACTCAAATTGCAGTTCTCTATTACAGAATATTGTATGCTGTATGAACCAGATAACACAATTTAGGACATAACTATTTGTTTGTCAATTAAAAGATGTGAAGGTTATTTTTTACCATTTAGCCCTTTGGAAGTCCATATTTTCTATAATTACAGCTTATGATCTTGAACACATATACCTTGCAACGTCATATCAACATCTTTTACTGAACATAGAACAAGTGTTCCAACAACTGCATCAACAGAAGCATCATCTACTGGCAAAGCCTCTGCAACCTGCATAACATTAACAAATTCAGCCAAAACTTTTTGGTACCCGTGTTTCTTCATCTAGAGATCATCAATTCAACAGAATCAATAAATAATCAGTCTATCATTGTTAAGTTTTATGGTAAGAGAGAAGACCAATGTACTGAAAGTGTAATAACCACAGACTCTCTCCATCTTGCCCCTTTTTCCATTAGTTTGGCTCCAAGACTATTCCGTGCATCATTTGCTTATGTACTATCCTCTGGAGGTTGGGCCCGACGTAGATTTTAATTTTACATCCCCAGTAATTCAAAAACATACTTCCCCTTAAGCAGAATTTCAGTTTAATGAGGGTACGAATTGAGTAACTTGCTCAATTAGTACTAGGACATGAAAGAAATCCGTGTTGGGGCCCAACCTCTAGTGGACAATATATATGCACAAAATAGCCCTTGAGTGAACGGGCTTGTAGGGGAAGTCCGTGATCATTACAGAAA
>NW_019241727.1:183042-234211 GCF_002742605.1 Olea europaea var. sylvestris | reverse complement strand
AAATTTAAAAACAAATTTTTTTAAAAAAAAAAAAAAAAAAAACTTTCTTTAAACACAACCTTTTTTTTTTTTTAAACACAACTTTCTTTGATATGTTGGAAGGTGAGGCACATTGTCTTTGCTACTAAAAATTGAATCCATATTTGCAATAGTTTCTTTCATATTTATGCTCTTGCTTATAAGTTGGATTAAAAAATTAAAATATATGAATCATTATTCCACTATAAATATGCTTTATTAGTAATCATGGCCCACATCTTAGCTGTTATCTCTTTAATTATTGATCCTTTCAAGATAATTTAGGTTGCCAGAGTGCTAATCCTTCAATTATTTCCAAAAACTAAACAAACAAAATGACAAAGTTTCAACTAATTCTATGAAAAGTGTTTCCAATTATTTGTTTACTGATATGATAAAAATACTAGAACAAGAGTTAAGAACATGTTTGGCTAAGATTACAAGTTTATTTATAATAAGTTAATTATTTTGACATTAAGATCGTAATTACTTCAGAAACAAGAAATGTACTGCCAGAGTTTCATCATGTGTTTGAGACGAGATAAATTTATTTATAATAAACACAACATGCAACGGAAACCTTCGCATACAGGCCTAAAGCAAGCATGGATTTTGGATATAAAAAAAACTAGGAAAATTCTACTTGTACATAATTATTTCACATAATATAATGTGACAATTATCCGATTATTGATGTGCAAGCATGAGATTCGATTTAAGTGTTGAATACAGTGCCAAGTGTAATTATGAACACATTATGTACATGTAACACTTCTCAAAAAATTATATAATGACCTATTCATTTTATTGAGTCACTAATTTTTATTTTTTTTTAATTCAATTATACATAATTTTCCCTTTTCAATTTTCAAATTTACTTAGGGTGTGTTTGATTGACATGGAAAATATTACATAGAAAAGAAAATATTTTCCATCTTTCGTGGAAAATAAAAACCACCTCTACCCAAGGAAAATATTTTCCTTAAAAACAAGGAAAATTAGGCATATTTTCAAAAGTTGGAAAATGTTTTCCATGGAAAAAAATAGCAATCAAACACTCAAAGTGAAAATTTGGATGGAAAACTGATATTTTCCATGGAAAATAAATGTAATCAAACACACCCTTAGTGTTTCTTAAAAATTAGAGAAATACGGTCGCTTTGTAGTTACTAAATTTTGAAAGGAATGCAATTATATAGAAATTAGAGGCCGTGAAGGATTCTGGTCAATGGATGAAGAGAGACAAAACCCCCATATTGTGATGCATGACAATCCTATTATAAATAAAATAGAAGTTAGTTATTATTTAAAATATAATATCATCTTCTTTCTCGATTAGATTACAATTATTATTATTATTATTATTATTATTATTATTTTTTAGATTATAATTTTCTTTTTCCTTTTACAATTTTAGTTTCCTTGTACCGGTAAGATTAGGAAATAATTTTCCCTATATGAAGAAAGACTTCGTACACTTTTCAATTAATCAAATTATCCCTGCATATTTTTTAGTTTTTCAACAATATTCTTGCTTTCAAGAAACCAATTTCGCTTCTGCACAACATCGTACTCGCGAGCATGGATGGTAACATGGTACCAACAAGCACAGAGGCGATCAAGTTGTTGCCGAAGAAGATGGTCGTCGAGAGCGGGGACGAAAGATGTGTGGTGTGCTTGGAAGATATTCTAATGGAGACGATAGTCTCGAACCTGCCATGTTCACATATTTTTCACACTAGTTGCATTACAGAATGGCTCAACGTAAGTCATCAATGTCCTCTTTGTAGGTTTGAGATGCCCAAAGCATTCAATAAAATTAAAAGGAACTGGATCTCAAGCTTGGATGAAGTGGACTAGTTTTAGATTTAAAAGGTCTCGACTCGATCACTACTTATTTTCAGTTTTTAGTTTTTATACTGCTAAGCGACACCGTTTCTCTTTAAGCCCTTCCTGAGTATGGAATTGGCCTGTTGTAAAGAACAGGATGCTTTAGTTGGGCTCGGTCATGGGCACAATGGGCTCCTTATTTAATGGGCTTGTGTAGGATTGGACCAATAAAGATCATCAAGAAGCCTGTAAAAACAGCCCAGCAGCTCGGCCCATCACAATGTAACATTTTCAAATCATGCCTATTTTCTCACATGACAATAAACTTTCGGGTAACTTTTAACTGTACTTTAACTCGAATGTTATTCAGGTAACTATATTTTCAAATTTGAAACTACAAATATACACCCAACTCAAATGCAATGTAACTGGTGATCGATATTCATAAAGGTAAAAGAAACTACATCGTTAACACACTTGCTGGACTCAGATTATCTATTATGCTCGACATGAATTATCTATGAAATGTATCTAGTGATCAAACCAAACAAGCCCTAAAAGTTGTTCAATGCACCATGCTTATTGTAGGTGATCCCTAAAAAACTACATCAAAAAAAAAATAATAATAATAATAATAAAATAAAAAAAGGGTGAAAAACAAACACGAAGCATTGGAAACTTTAAGAAAAATAAAAAAGCATAAGGACTCCCAAGAAATACCTTAATTTTTCATGTTGTTGATATTATAACATCATATCCTGATCAAATTATAGTTACTCAATTCAGTAAAATTGAAGTGTAATACCTTCTTGACATTAGAAAAAAAGTATCGTTACCACGAATGGAATTTACTTGTAAACCTTCCTATTGTAGTACTATAGAATCTCCAAGATACATAAACTTCACTAACAATTCTCAATTAAAAATTTGAGTCAAACAAGATCATTCATGCTATTAGCTCAAACTATGTCCTAGTAATGTTTCTATATTCCAATTAGAGAAGGAATCAATGTACGTAATATATAGAGACTTTCATCTGTTCATAAAAACCTAATACCCTCCTGCTGCTAAAACCTTTATCCATAAGCAATACATATTTCATATTCTTGAGTATGGAATTTTGCCATTGCGATATAAACATTGACGTGTTGGACCTCAGAGAACAACAATGGTACATTACAATTTTCCATCATCACCAAAACTCGATGTTCTTTTTGAATTCCGTAGCCAAACTATAAATCACCAGATAAATCTCCAGTAGAGGCCAGTTTTTAGGATTGAAGTAGGACCAGTGAATTAGATCTCTACTTCTCTTGATATAGTGATGCCCTTTAGTGAGTATGAACAAATTGCCAACACGATATTAACATATAACAGCATAAGATCTAAATTTTTTCAGATGAACCTGCTATAAAATTATGTCACTTACATAGCAAACGTTACGAATTTTCAGACTTTTGATAAAACAGTAAATAAATCGAGTCTTCCGCACATCTATCTGTAATTATATGCTCATCTGACATGGATTGGTAGTAGAACACTGACAAGCTCTTGGATAACAGAGAAAAACATCAAAATATTCGTTTATGCATAAAGTCATATGTATGAACAATCAATGCCACTTTGGAGCTACTTGCGAGCTATTCCATAGATATGGGGATTTACTAGTGATGCAGTTGATAAAACAACCTGATTAATATCAAGATCCGAAAAGCCGGCTTTAGCTATACTGGTTCCTGTATTCCTGGTGAGATGACACCCGTCAGCAACCATCTGCTGCAACGGATCAAGAACCCCCTGGACGAGTCTATGAATCGTCCCATCTGCCAATAACAACAAAACAGACCTCAACAACAGGATGGCAAGAGAATTAAGAATTTCAGCACGAATTAAGCACAACAATCTTTATTGCATAAATGAAACTAGAGAGTCGATTTATTACCATTTGCAGCCACGTGTTCCACAAAAACATAAAAACCACCCGGCTTAAGCACCCTCCTCACCTCTGAAAGCAAAGATATAACATTAAATTAGCACCTAAGGTGAAACAGGAGAGAGATACACCAGTAGTTTACACCGTAGACATTATTTTTACATCTTTCACATGTTCTATCTTTGTAGCACGGACACTTCAACTGGAGTAGCATGTCCGTGTCCAACATGCATTGATACTAACACTCATCGGACACTTTATTATAAGCATTTTTATTTTTTATTAAAAATATTATATTTTAAACTCAAAATTATTATTAAATAACAAATAAGTAATCATACTTAAAAGATTTCAACAAAAAAAATTAATGTCAAGTATAAAATTAAATTTATACTATATAAATGATATTTTTTAAAGAAATTATGATTTGTGAATTTATAACGAATCAAAAGGTAAATTATAAATTTAGATCACATAGTGAAATTCAAAAATTGGATAAAAAGATAAACTTTTATTATTATCACAGTCATAAATTGAATTCTTAGGTGATTTAATGTATTTAGTTAAGACTTATTTTGAATTAAGTAGAGTTCTAATGAAACTTGAGAGACGAAATTAAAGGAGAGAATTACAGTTTCAATAAATAATTGCATGTCAACGTATCCAACACGATACATCATAGCGTTCTATTATTAACATATAGTGACGACAATCAATATGCTAATCTCAAATAGCATATGAAGTAAATAGAAGATCCAGTTACTGATGTTATTTACTCAAATTGCAGTTCTCTATTACAGAATATTGTATGCTGTATGAACCAGATAACACAATTTAGGACATAACTATTTGTTTGTCAATTAAAAGATGTGAAGGTTATTTTTTACCATTTAGCCCTTTGGAAGTCCATATTTTCTATAATTACAGCTTATGATCTTGAACACATATACCTTGCAACGTCATATCAACATCTTTTACTGAACATAGAACAAGTGTTCCAACAACTGCATCAACAGAAGCATCATCTACTGGCAAAGCCTCTGCAACCTGCATAACATTAACAAATTCAGCCAAAACTTTTTGGTACCCGTGTTTCTTCATCTAGAGATCATCAATTCAACAGAATCAATAAATAATCAGTCTATCATTGTTAAGTTTTATGGTAAGAGAGAAGACCAATGTACTGAAAGTGTAATAACCACAGACTCTCTCCATCTTGCCCCTTTTTCCATTAGTTTGGCTCCAAGACTATTCCGTGCATCATTTGCTTATGTACTATCCTCTGGAGGTTGGGCCCGACGTAGATTTTAATTTTACATCCCCAGTAATTCAAAAACATACTTCCCCTTAAGCAGAATTTCAGTTTAATGAGGGTACGAATTGAGTAACTTGCTCAATTAGTACTAGGACATGAAAGAAATCCGTGTTGGGGCCCAACCTCTAGTGGACAATATATATGCACAAAATAGCCCTTGAGTGAACGGGCTTGTAGGGGAAGTCCGTGATCATTACAGAAATCATCATCATGTTGACCAAACAAATTAAATTTTACAATGACAGTTTTAAGGAAAATAATTTAAACATAGAACTTAATAAAACTCGAATTAATATCATGGAATTTCGAGGAAAAATACGTACTGCTTGCATAAACTCGAAATTTGAAGGTTGAAGCCCTGCAGCCTCTGCGGCCACCAACGCATATTTCTTCATCTTACTATTCGGATCAATGCCAAACACATGGATACCCGGGTCATTTGCATAGTATTTCAAATTTGGACCAGTTCCAACTCCAATCTCCAAAATTTTGTGTGCCTTCCCTCTCAAGTTAGAAAAAAGTTGTGACTTATAACCTGCAATCTTACCATATACAGGAACAATTCAAGATGTGGGTAAAATTCAATCTTAAAGAATAACATAAACCTTGAACACATTTTCCCAATAAGATCCCTAACCTCGGCTTCATAAGGTTTCGTTAACTTGTCCAAAGCAAATGCATAGAGCTCCTCGTACCATTCTGGCCTTCTAGGACGAATCCTATTCAACACTTCCTGCATTAAATATATAATTTTTGATTTCTATCATCCTACCCAAAAACAGGGTTTGAAATGTAGATATCACCAGCCAAATTCATTGATTCTTGGAGAACATATGAAACAATTGTATTATACCGTGTATAACATAATAAATTGCATAAACCTGAAACTTTCGACTATAAATTAAATCAAATACAGTACTTAAAATGTCAAATTATAGCAATAAGAATCGAAACAGTACCATGGGATCATTTTTATCTGAGGCAAATGAATTTTTATCCGAGGCAAATGACGGGTTAATGGGCAAAAAACCTGTTCCCAGTCCTGCTTCCATAAAATGTCTTCTGCTAAAACAAGAACAGAATCTTCCACCACTACACGCCAATAAATCCGCTGTTTTTTTCTTTGATTCTTCCGGGCTATTTTCTGGAATTGAGGAAAATCTGCAGCTAACTCTTTTTAAGACTGCCCTTTTAGTACTAATGGTGGGATTGATAGATAGAGAGGAGCCAAGATTGGAAAAATTAAGAATCATCCTAGATATTATTGTTCTGACTTTTCTCTTTCGTATTTTGTTTCTGTTTTTGCAATACTTAAAATATTTTGTTTAAGATTTTGAGAAATTTTGTAACAACCCCTGAGGTTTTCGCAATTCCATTCTGATCACACATGTATCTCTTTGTCTTTCTTCTAGCCCCTTTTTGACCGCACTCGACGCTCTCTGTTTCCTTCGGTCTCTTCCTTTAATAATTCGAATTTAATGAATTTGGTTTACCGTTTTTGTTAGCAACCCTTCGGTCATGTGTCCAACTATTACACTAGTCTAAATTGTCTGCCGTTCTGCATCTGCAATCGGGAATAGTATGAGGTCAACTATACAATAATTGATTTAAATTGCCTGGTCAACGCTCATCGCTTATTTTAACAAATCACTTCTTAAAAATAAGATCTTCCCGAGTCCGCATGTCAGGCACCGATGTACTCCCCTTTCCACATAGTACAGCAAGGTTACCAACAATTAGACGTATGGCATATTTACCAAAGAGTGCATTAATGATGTCATCATATACATATACTCTATTTGTTCCAATTATATAGCATTGTTTCGTTTTTCATATGAATTAAAAAAATTTCTTTAATGTCATTGAAAAATTAATTTTTGTCAAGATATTTCCTAGTTTACGCCTATTTAATTTTCAGCACGTAATAGTAAATTATTGTTGAAATTAGTAAATAACTAATGCTAGCTTGTGGGCCCGCACGTGCCGTCCATGATACCACGGTCTGCTTTACGAATCTATAATTACATTAGGCTCCCTCTCCTTGTAAGCTAGTTTTTAAAGGTCGAACTTATTGTGCGACCAGATCAGAGAGGTAGTCTGATTGGAGATGAGGGCAAATTATTCAAAATACATGGAAGACTGCAAACTTATACAGTTTTAGTAGTGCTAAAGCATGAATATTGAATTTGAGAGACACTACATGTACAGAAAATGATTTGTCAAAAACCTTATAGACCACTCACAATACCTGGGGCGGGTAGTTTAATTTTTTGAATATAAAACTCACATGGGCCCCGCCTCATGTGAGATTTCTGATTTTGTTCCGTATGAAAAAATTTTGTACATGCAAAATTTTTCATTGAATTTTACTTGTAGCTTCTATCTAATATTTTAAAACTAGTAATACACATAACCTCCCAATCGAGATGTTCTAGTCGAGTTTGATAAGTTAATGGAACAATTTTCTGTTAAATTTTAGATATTTATGAAAAAAAAATCAATTTATTTAACTCTAAAACGTTTGTCTATGGTTCTCAAGCTCTTCCAAAGATTAGTCAAATTACAATTACCATTGCAAAATATTCATACATTTTTCGTTCTATTAGTATTGATGTGAAAGATAAGGACCAGAACTTAATATAGAACATTTTCCCTTGTCTCATCGTTGGTCGCTTAAAGACACTTACTGTTAGTGATTGCTTGTAGGAGTAAGCAATTTATCAGACTTTATGCAAAAATGTCACTTATTTTTACAGCAACTCACCAATTGAATTGAAAAAAGTTTCACTCAGAGTGTGGTTGATTGACATAGAAAATAACACTTAAAAAAGAAAATATTTTCCATCTTTTGTGGAAAATAAAAACCACATCTACCCAAGGAAAATGTTTTCCTTAAAAACAAGGAAAATTAGGCATATTTTCAAAAGTTAGAAAATATTTTTCAGGGAAAAAAATAGCAATCAAACACTTCAAGTAGAAATTTGGGTGGAAAACTGATATTTTCCATAGAAAATAAATATAATCAAACACACCCTTAATAGTCGAAATCAAATCTATTAAAAACTTTAATACTTTTTTCTTCATTAAGAAGCCAAAAAAATGGGTTTTTTTCTCTGCTGGATGTGGATAGCTGCAATTGGTCGGCAATCTGCCTAGAAGTCATCACTTTCAAATCCCTTATCCACAACTCGAATTTGTTAAAGTGATAAGAACATAACAGCTCAAAATACAAAATTATATGAAGAAGATAATGCCCAAAATATTGCTACTAGTACCAGGATAGAATTCCTCAACCTTGCCCTACCCTACATGATCTCATACTACTCCAATAATGACCCCCCAACCCACCCCATCACATCCCCTACTGAACTTCTCTTTTTTAGTTACAATATATAACCTTAAATCTCTCGAATTTAACAGTTTACATCAAATACTTTTGAGTTTTTGAAAACATTTCTTGGTTCTTCCTTCAGAAGATTGTAATCACCTTAGGTCTTGCATGTGGATAAGATGTGTGGATGGTGTAGCCAAGGATGACTTGCCGACGAGCTCGTCAAAGGTTTATATGAAAAATGTTGGGAGCCCATAGAATTATGGGACAATATTCTAGGGGTGTCTTTTCGGAGAGTTATCTTTGGCTACATTTCAATCTCATATTCACATGTCAGTTCTACGATGATTGCGAGAAACGAGTACTACCAAGGCTAAAGGATCACATTTTCATACTGCAAATGAAGTGAGTCTCTCAGTCCTTTATTTCTCTCTATGGAAAGAACTATTTCATTGACACAATGTTTCAGGGACAAAAGGCACATTGAATTCAAAACCCTGATATATGCAGCCACCATAGGTCTCAAAAAGGGTTAGATTTATTCAGGTAAGGTATGTTTCATATGCAGCATTAGAAACAATATAATTGATAAGATTTAACTTCTTTTCCTTTTTAATATTGTTCACCATTAGACTAACAATCTACTTTACCAAATCAACCAGGTATGCTTGTTTGATAATCTTGTCAAATAGTGTTACTTTGCTGCTAAACAGAAATTGATTTGCTACATTTATGGACTTTATCGACTAGTGTATGTATTAAGTTGTGAAATTTAATTATTGCTCTAATTTTTCTGTAAGTTGTGAGTCGTTATGAGGGTTTATCTAGTTATAATGGAGAAAATAGGTTTTGAGGTTTTTTCCCTTGTAAAATTCTTTTATCATAGTGAAATACTGTAATGACAAATATTGAGCTAATCTCATATTGAGGCAAACATATATAAAACTTACATATTCTTTTGTCTTTTTCCTGATTTTATTGTTATGGGCGGTAGGCTTTCCATTCGCATCAACATGGACAACTGCATCTAATTATCCTCTCTTGGTGTTAACCTAAATATAACACTTATGTTTTCGATCACAAATTTTTGAAGGTATATTTTTTGTTCAAGTGCACTAAAAGGGTCAGTTCCTATCCGACGCACAAATAAAGAAGTGTGAGATTGTAATTGTAATCATTTTCACTTCTTGTAGCGTAAATTTGTAAGAACAAGTCGACATAGTTCTTGCATTGATACATAATCATTATTAAGGTAATGCGTTTATGATTTTCTAATTTGATTAGAGCTTCTAAAATTAGATGACTGATTGGACTCACACTCTCATGTGTCTCTGTCCGTGTTAATTTTTATAACATGTGCGATTAATAAGTGACACTCTTTATTTGTATACATTGTTGTAAAAATTAACGTGATTTGTGCAATGTACTATCAATTATAAGCATGAATCAAATGAAGTAAATATGAGAATAGAGTTAGAAATGCTGGCCTAACAGAGTCGCGATAATCGCTGTTGTAAAGTCCTGTGGCCTCCCTTTCGTGCAAGTACTTTCGCCAATGCACGGCTCCAAGATAAAACTCTTATAGCTCGCTGTCGATTCTCCTTCTTTTGGCACGACCACAGGGAGAGAAAGAACAAGCCCTTGTCAATTGCCAAAAGTTTATAGAAGAAGATAAAATGACAAGAGAGTAATATGAGAAGAATAATATGAAATAGAGTAGTGAGTATTTTTGTGTTCGATTTTGTTTTGTCAAAGAATGTGAAATCCACCCCTTTTTATAGTAGAAGAATTCAATTATCTCATTATGAAAATTAATAAAATTCAACGTATGCTACAAATATAATAATGAGATTAAATTTTGTATCGAATCTAAAATTAAACATAAAACTGAAAAATTAAAAAAATAAAACTTAAAAATTAAAAATTAAAATGAAAACTGAAATTTTTAATATTTAATTTGAATGTTTTATAACTTATTTTTTTCAACAATCCCCCACAAGTTTTAAAACTTTCAAAATAATTATATACTGTGTAATAGGTGTAGGTGTCTTTTAGACTTAAACCTCACTTAGCGATAACAACTTCCATTTGAGGGAGCCATAATGGACTAAACCTTGAATTAAGTCCATTTAACCAAACTTCAATTGCTCCAAACACATTATCGATTTGGGCTTAGTTCATAGCAAGTAGCGCTGTTAATGGCTATGCGCTCTTATCTTGATTCTAATAAGAGTCTTTAGGGAATAGCTCAATCCCATAGTCATGACCTCATGACAACTCTTACATAGGTGAGTCCTCTAAGAGTGCGTGTGACCCACACCTCGCGAGAATTCCCGCCTCGGTACTCATTTAGGGTAAACCCTTCCTAACACCACAATCATAGCACTATCACCATAGGGATGAGCATAAATAATATAGTGCTATTACGAGTCACACAGTGCGGGTTATTCCTACCACATTGAGCTTTCTTCGTGGGATCTTCAATCACAAAGGTTGGATTACTCTCGGAGGTGACTCCCTTACGGGCTTAAGCCCATCCCATTCAATGATTCATTAACACCCTTTTTGGGTAAAGCTTTGATTAAGTTATCTGATAAATTCTTTTTAGATCTCAGGAAATTGAGAGAAATCACATTTCTCTTAAGTAAGGCTTTAACTGACTTAAGTCTTGCTTGAATATGCGTGTTTATCTTCTTATTTGAGTGAGATTGATTTACAAGCTCTATTAGTGGTTTATAGTCACAATGTATTGAAATAGCTAGAACTGACTTACTTATTAATGGTATATCTAATAATAAATCTTTAAGCCACTACTAAAGATAATAGTTTGTCTTTTTGAACCTCAAGATATGGCCCCACCCCTAGCATAAATATATATCCAGTGGTAAACTTAATATCTACATTATCAATTATACAGTTTGCATCGCTATATCCTTCAATAACATTTGGAAATTTTTTATAGTTTATAGAATAATCTAATGTACCTCGGAGATATTTAAGCACTCTCTCTAGAGCGTTCCAATGTTCTTTACTTGGATTGTTAGTATATCTACTAAGTCTCCCAATAGCAAAGGCTTTATCAGGTCTTGTCCTATTTGCTATATACAACAAAGATCCAATAATTTGAGAATACTCAAATTACGAAACTGGTTTACCTAAATTCTTCTCCAAGTGTACATTTGAATCATATGGAGTGGAAACTGGTTTATTGTCATAATGTCCAAACTTTTCCAACATCTTTTTAATAGCATTAGATTGATTTAGTGAAATTCCTTCAAATGTTTTCCTTAACTTCATTCCCAAAATTATATGAGCTTCTCCCAAATCTTTCATTTCAAAATTCTTCGACAATTAACTCTTCACATCATTAATAAATCCTAAATTTGTCCCGAATATTGATATGTCATCTACATATAAACAAAAGTATCACATATTTATTATTATCTTTTTTGCAATATACACACTTGTCATGTATATTAATTCTAAATCCATAATTTAGTATAATTCTATTGAACTTCTCATTCCACTGTTTAGGAACTTGCTTTAGTCCATATAATGACTTCAGTAATTTACATACTCTATGTTCTTGTCCTTTGACTTTAAGTCCTTCTGGTTATTCTATATATATTTCTTCATTCAAATTATCATTCAAAAATGCAGTCTTAACATCCATTTGATGAATGATCAATTTATGAATACTACTCAATACTAACAATGTTCTAATAGTAGTTATTCTAACAATAGGAGAATATGTATAAAAATAATCAACTCCTTCTTTTTGAGTGAATCCTTTAGCTATTAACCTAACTTTATATTTATCTATACTTCCATCAGGTTTCAACTTCTTTTTAAATACCCACTTACATCCAATTGCCTTACTTCCTTGAGGTAAATCACATAAGACCCAAGTATTATTTTGTATAATTGACTCGTACTCATCATTGATAGCTTCTTTCCAATAAGGTGCATCAGTAGAAACCATAGCATCTTTATATGTTTCAGGCTCACCTTCAACTAAATATGTAAAGAATACTTCTCCAAATGATTTCTCTTTCCTAGTTATTTTACTCCTTCTACGTTCATGTTCAACTTTATCTTCTAAAGATGAACTCGATGAAGTCTTATTTAAAACTATTTTCTTAGAAATCGACGGTTCACTTGAAATTGCAATCTTAAACGGGAAAACATCTTCAAAATAAGTAGCATCTCTAGTTTCAATGATAGTATTATTTTTAATGTCACTTCGGAATTTGTAATCAAGGACCTATTTGCCCTACTATTTTGAGCATATCCTATGAAAACAACATCTACAGTTTTTGGTCCTATTTTCTTTCCTTTACGATTAGGTATAATTAACTTTGCCAAACACTCCCACACTTTTAGAAAATCTAACTTAGGAGATCTCTTTTTCCATAGCTCATATGGAGTTTTAATATTGTCTTTAACAGTTACTCGATTCAATATGTAACAAAAAGTTAGGACAGATTCACCCCATAAGTCTTCATGTGCTCCAGAGTTTATGAACATATCCATTAAAGTTCTATTCTTCCTTTCTGCAGTACCATTAGATTGTGGTAAATAAGGAGGTGTCACTTCGTGTATTATACCGTTATCCTCACGGTAATCTTTAAGATTATTCCCAGTATATTCTCCTCCTCTGTCGGACCTCAAAATTTTTATCTTACGTTCTAATTGATTTTCGACCTCGGCTTTGTAGATTTTGAACTTGTCATAGACTTCATCCTTCGCTTTCAACAAATAAATATAGCAATACTTGGAATAGTCATCTATAAATGTAATAAAATATTTATTACCAGATCTTATTGGCAATCTATTAGAATCACAAACATCACTATAAATCAATTCTAAAAGGTTTGTATCCCTTCTAACAAATTTAAAAGGTCTCTTAGTTTGTTTGGCTTGTACACAAACTTCACACTTATTATTACCAATATGAGATTTTGGAATTAGGTTTAGATCCATAAGTTTCCTGATCTTCATATTATCGACATGACCTAATCGTTCATGCCACAAGTAAATAACTTCCATTTTAAGAATCATGGAAGAATCATGATAAAGATTTTCAATAATATTCAATTTAGACAATCCATCACTAATATAACATTTCCCAACAAAAATATTATTTTTTGTTATAACAATCTTATTTGACTCCATTACAAGTTTAAAACATTGTTGAACTAAAAGTGATCCACTAACTAAATTTCTTCTAACTTTTGGAATACGGCGAACTTGATCTAAAATTAAACTTTTCTCGGAGGTCATCTTAAGTTCGACACTTCAATTTCCAATACAAGAGCGATGGAGTCATTTTTCAAAGTTACGCTTCCTCTGCCTCAAGTCTGATAAGATTTAAACAAACTCTTATAAAAACAAACATGAACATTTGCTCCAGAATATAACCACCATTCATTATAAGTAAAATTGACTAAAGCTGTTGATGATTCACACCTAATGGAATGTCCATCATCCTTCAACATGTTTACTTGATCCTTTTGAAACTTGTCCTTAAGCTTGTACTCCTTAGTCTTTTTGTAGTAGAAATCTCGAGCAATATGGTTGGTTCTTCCACATACATAACATGGCCCTTGCTCATTCTTTTCTTTGCCTTTGTTATTTTTAGTGTAGTTATTCTTAGGTTGGAAAATTTTCCTATAACAATGAAAGTTTTTCTTAAACTTATTATCTCGAGTCTTAAATTACTTTGAGGAGTTAGTAGGGTTTTTTGAATTTTCTACCAAGTTTGTCGTGGCATGTGATTCATCAGCTTCGTTGATACAATTTCTATGATGTTCTTCTATTCTCAAGGAATTGAATACTTGGTTCAATGTTAAAATCCCTTGCTTATGTCTAAGACTTTTAGCAAAGTCCGACCAAGAAGGTGGAAGTTTATCTATAAGGCATGAAACCTTATAGTCCTCACTAAACCTTGACCATTTTTCTTCTACGTGTCGTAGTAAATCTTGAAATTGATGGATTTGTTCGTTTATAGATTTTTCGTCCACTATAACATATTTGTTAAAGGTTGACGCATTAAATCTATCGACTCCAGCATCATCAATTCCATATTCTTCCTCTAATGTTTTCCAAAGCTCTTTAGCACTCTTGATATTTTGATAAATATCGTAAAGTCTATTAGAAAGAGCACTTAAACTTTGGTTATGACAATGGAATTCAATCTGTTCTGGGTTATACCAAGAGGTAGATTCTCTACCTTTATAATCTTCTTTTATAGCAAAAATTAACCCTAAAATGGTCAACCAGTATTCCATTAGTTTTTTCGATCCTTTAAATTTTTTTCCATCAAATTTTCCGGTTTAACACTATTAGTATCTTCACGAGATGTTATTTCTACACTATGAATTACTATATATATATATATATATATATATATAGATACATATATGTATCTATATATAGATACATATATGTATATATATATATGTATGTATGTATACACACACACACACACACACACATATATATATACATATAAATTTGTCAATAAATAACACCAATAATAAAAAATTAATTCAACTAAGTCCAATATTCAAAACAATATTAATTCAAATATTCCAAGAAACAATATAACAAGTTAAATGAATATTGAAGTTTAAGATGACATAGTCACAATTAATTTCATGTTCAAGTCAATTAATCAAGTAGATAATATAGAACTTTGCTATTCGTACACTGATTTTTGATACTCTGGTTGACACTTGCATTGTTGTCAAGTGTCAAATAGATGAAAAATTGTTTGAAATTTAAACTGTCCAATAGAATAATGACACGTGACAAAGTGTACACTAAAGTGTACATTACAGTGTACATGTAGCAAGGTTCAATAATATAAGTTATCAAAATGAAATAAGTGCTTAAAATTAAAATATTTAAGCAATTTGAAGAGTGCAATACTTAATCAATAAATTTTCTATGAGCTTCCAAACTGAAAATTTATGTAGTAAGTTTCAAAATCAGAATTCTAGAAGGTTCTAAAATTTAATAGAATAAAAAAATTGAAGCATAATAACAATGAGTATGTTAGCAAATTCAAGAATTTATCACACAAACCACCCACACGACTTTAGATTGTTGTAAAAAATAACATGATTTGTGCAATGTACTATCAATTTTAAGCATGAATCAAATAAAGTAAATATGATAATAGAGTTAGAAATGCTGTCATAAGAGAGTTGCGATAATCGCTGTCCAAAAGTCGTGTGGCCTTCCCTTCATGCGGATACTTTTGGCACTGTACAACTCTAAGATAAAACTCTTATAGCTCGTAGCCGATTCTCCTTCTATGAGCATGACCATAGGGAGATAAAGAACAAACCCTTGTCAATTGTCAAAAGTTTATAGAAGAAGATAAAATGACAAGAGAGTAGTATGAAATAGAGTAAAGAGAAATTTTGTGTTTACTAAGGAAGGAGACTCTTGTCTAGTCATTGTGGTTTATGCGAGCTACTTTCAAATTGGGTGTGCAGACTTATGGAGGGATTTGATTTTTCTGCAACGCCAAGACATACCTTGGCTAATTGGTGGCAATTTCAACATTTTTCGTAGTGATGTGGAAAAGGTTAGTGGGACTCCGAAACCAGATCTCTCAAAGTGGGAATTTGACGACTGTATATCAAATTGCGGCCTTCAACAACTTCAGACATGAGGTACTATTTTTACATGGTGTAATATGCAAGAAGGGAGAGGTTGTATTTGGGAGAAGTTGGACAGAATCTTAGTTAATAATTCTTCTTAACTCATTTTGGAGTGGCTTGTGCTAAGGTTTTATCTAGATCTAGTTCTGATCATTGTCTACTGTTAGTACAATTTTTGGCGCAGCAAGAACGTTATAGACCACCACCTTTTTATTTTCAGCAAATGTGGGTAGACCATGCACGCTTTTTACCTCTTGTAAAAGAAAGCTAGGAAAAACCAACCAGAGGCTCGGGTTTATTCAAACTTGGAGAAAAATTGAGGAGGTTAAAACCAATTTTGCGGAAGTGGAACAAAAGCGATTTTAGGCATACCAAATGTCGCATAGTGGAGTTAAAGGACAAAATTGATAAGCTTGAAGATCAAGCTTTAAATTTTGGTAATGTGCGGGATGAAAGGGAATTAATTGCAACAAGGCTTGATTTGAAAGACTGGATTCGACGAGAAGAGATTTTCTTAGCACAAAAAACTAAAGTGAAATGGTTAAAAGAGGGGAAGGCTAATACCAAATTCTTTCATGCGTCAATTGCCAAACGTCGAAAAAAATCTTAGAATTATAGCATGACTTTACGGGATGGATCAACACTTGAAAGCCCGCAATCAGTCCATGATGGAGTAGTTGATTATTTTCATGAGTTACTTACCACTGATAATGTCATACCGAGGATGGAAGTGTTGGATTCATTGATTACACCGAGCTTATCATTCGAAGATAATATCAGATTGTGCGAGTAGCCTTGGGTCTGATGGTTTCTCATCAAGTTTTTACTTGAGCTGTTGGGATATCGTTGGAGAAGATGTTTGGGAGGCAACGATGGATTTCTTTAGTGGTTCTATGCTCCCCAATTTTTACACATCAACTTATATTGTTCTTATCCCGAAAGTCAAGGTTCTAGGTGCCTTTAGAGACTTCAGACCCATTAGCTTATGTTCAGTGATCTACAAATGCTTTACCAAGGTAATCGTTAATAGATTGAAACATTTACTTCCTAAATTTATATCGAAGGAACAAGGGGCTTTCAACGAGGGTCGGAGTATTTTCGATAATATTGCTCTGATACAAGAGCTACTTCGGAGTTTTAACAAAAAGATACAATGCGGGAATGCAATGCTTAAAGTAGCCATGATGAAGGCGTATGATAGGGTTGAATGGAATTTCTTGATGGCAATCCTAAACGCTTTTGGATTCTCTACACAATTTTGTCAGTTAATACAAAATTGTATTGACTCACTTTCATTCTCGGTGATGATGCATGGCACCTATCGAGGCTTTTTCAAATCTTCCCGAGGAATCCGTCAGGGAGATCCCTTTCTCCATACTTGTTCATTATTGCAGAAGAGACTCTTACATTCATGCTACGACAGGCTTGTTTAGATCAACGCATTGGAAATTATTCTCTTCCTGTTGGAGCACCTCGTATATCTCACTTGTCTATATGCGATGATCTAATTATTTTTTGTCATGGAAGCAAATCGTCTATTAAAGTAATGGTGGAGGTTCTGGGTACTTGTGAAAATATGTCGGGGCAGAAAGTGAATCACAAGAAATCAACTATATTTTTTCTCGAAGCACATACCCTTATCGAGAAAGAACGAACTACTCCAGTTGAGTAGCATCATACAAGGGTCTTTTCCAATTACCTATTTGGGTGCTCCAATATCTCTAGGCCGTTTGTGTATCAGATATTTCGAGCTGCTGATTATGAAGGTGAGAAAGAAAATATTTGGCTGAAAATTTTTACTCTTGTCTGTCGGAGGAAGATTAACTCTTGTTAAGCATGTCCTTTCAAGCATGTCTATGCATATATTATCGGTCATGTGCATACCAAAGGGGTTATTCATCATATTCACTCTTTGATCTCAAATTTTATTTGGGGAAAGGCAAATGGTAAAGTTAAACGCCATTGGGTAAATTTTGAAAATATTACCAAACCTTTTTCAAAAGGAGGCTTAGATATCTGTGACTTAGCAGAAGTACAAGTGGCTCTAAAAACAAGATTTGCTTGGAAAATTTGTTTCTCAGATTCTTTACTACAGGAGTTTCTAAACCCAAAGTATTTTCCTCACAACTCTTACAATGAGATTCAAACATCAGCTTTGAACTCACCTTTTTGGAAGAGCATAGCAAATTTGATACCTATGGTAATAGAAAATTCGGTATGGCATATCAAATGCGGAGATGTTAATTTCTGGCAAGATAATTGGTCTGGTAGGGGACCGTTATAAACCTGGTGGAGGTAGTAGAGCCTGACTTGAGGCTAAATGCCGTGGTAACCTCAAGGGGGTAGAATGAAGATGTCTTGGCAGATCTAATTGGGAGTGAGTTAGCTAAAATTACAATAGAACACATTCCAAGGTTACATAAAGGACTGGATACGGCTGTTTGGAAACCATCTCCAGATGGTTCGTTTAGTACTGGTAGTACTTGGGGAGCTGATACGAGCTAAATAGGAGTGTATAGATTGGGGCAAATGGGTATAACATCCATTAATTCCAAAAAAAATCTTGTTCATTACTTGGAAAGCTGTACATAATGCTCTCGATGTGGATGAAAAAATACAAATGGTGGGGATCTCCTTAGCCTCAAAATATGTATGTTGTGTTAAACCTCATATTGAGTCCCTTGAACATTTGTTGGATGAGAGCGATCTAGCAAAATTTCTTTGGGTTCACTTATCAACGGTCATAGGCATCTCTTACATTTCATCGATGGGTTGGAGGCAAAGGATGAATTTTTGGTTCTCTAATGCATCACAAACGTCCCAAGTAGGTATGATTATTGGCTTTTCCCGTGTTTTGATTTTCTGGGCTATTTGGACATCAAGGTGTCGAAAAAAGATGGAAGGTGTTACTATTATTTATGATCAGGTTTGGGCTACAGTGAAGTGGTGGATTGGTGAATTATGTGCTAATGCGGCTAAGATGTCTAGGCTATCTTTGTCTGATTGTATTACCTTACGAACTTTGGGTATTCAGATTCGAAAACTGCTTAATAAAGTCACTAAGTTTGTTCATTGGATACCTCCTCTCTCTACTTGGATTAAGTTAAATATTGATGGATGTTGTATAGGAAATCCTGGTAATTGTGGTGGAGGTGGGGTAATCAGAGCTAATAAAGGGGAATTTATTTGTTTTTTTCATACGTTCTATGGTCACGGTACTAACACATGGGCGGAGCTAAAAGCATTTATGAATGGCATTCACATATGTGCTGAACTAAACTTCCCAAAGATTATTATTGAAAGTGATTCTCAGGTTGTTGTGAATTGGTTCCTTAACAAAAGATGCTCAGGATGGAAATTTTGGAAAGAATGGGAAGAGATAAATGATCTTATGATGGGAAGAGAAGTGAATTTCAGCATGTTTTTCGGGAAGCAAACCAGGTTGCAGATGTTTTATCTAAAATTGGGGTAGGTGGTAACACGGCGGTCTTTCATGATATAGTTGATCTTCTTGGGGCAACCATCAACTCGATTACATCAAATAAGAATCATTTTCCATATGTACGAATTTATTAATAGTTTTGTCCTTGTGGTTGACAATTTGCGATGTGAACTTGTCTTCATGGTATTCCTCCACCATACGTGAGGGTTGATCTATAAAACTTGGAGGAATCTATTAAAAAAAAAAAAAAAAAAGAATATTTTTGTGTTTGATTTTGTTGTCTCGAAGAATGTGAAATACAACCATCTCATTATGAAAATTAATAAAATTCAACATATGTTACAAATATAGTAATGGGATTAAATTTTGTTTTGAATCTAAAATTAAACATAAAACTGAAAAATTAAAAAAATAAAACTTAAAACTTAAAAATTAAAAATTAAAATGAAAACTGAAATTTTTAATGTTTAATTTGAAAGTTTTATAACTTATTTTTTTTTTTTTCCACATACACAAGCTCTTGCCTTTGCTTTCAGCTTGAAAAAGTTCTGACAACTCGTATTGATTTAGTTCTAAACTTGTATATATGTTTTTGGATTAAATGTTCATTAATAAGTGAATTAACATTTGTATTTGTTATTTCGTAGACCAAAGTGGCATAAAATGATCCTATGGGAACACAAGTATATATTGTTTCAAGTCCGCAATCTTCGACTATTTCCATAATTATTATTCAGCTTTGAATAAATGTTTATCGATAATTTTGATAGAATTTCCTGTGACAATAACAAATTTAGCTTATTTTATGTAGCATTTACCAATATGGTTTCTTGCTTCAATTTATAATGTTACCTCCTCAAAATGTGCAGTAGATATCTATTTACTTTTGTGGAGGAGAGTATCCATACAGACCATTCCATCGAAATAATTTTATAAAAATCAGTGGAACTTTCTAGAATATTGATTGTACCAAAATTATATAACTTCCTACAACATTCTTGAGAAAATACTGTTGACCCTGTTTTGTGTAATGGCAACATGGACAATAAATGTCGGGCCAACTCATTTCTACGCGAGCAAATTTTGACACGTTTCGATCAGAATAATCAATCAGATGGTCAATAGACATAGGAAATGCTCTATAACACGAGACGGACACGTTCGAGCACTAACAATATGATCAATAACAATTGTAAATAATCAATCACAAACCCTCCCATCAAAATCGAAATGACTTGACCTCGAGTTTGTAAATGTGGAATAAACAAAAAAGAGATTTACTTAGAATTCAAGTTTGTAATCTTACATATATTTTTCTAATCCCTTAAAAAATTACAAGAGTCGCTATTTATAAAGTCTATGTCATCTTGGTTACCGTTGAATCAGAATCATGTAGCCTCATCCTATTAACTAGAATCTCAATCACTTTCTATTACAAATTAATTGAATTGAAAAGGGATCTACCGACCTACATCTTAAGCCTATATTTCTAACATCCATTAATACAAACGTTACATTAATCATTCCTATAGATACTTTGTAGATTCGCTTTGAAGGCAGCAAGTGCTTCGATCTAGAGAGAGGACTTCGGCTGGGAAAGAAAAGTATTACGGATGGTAGAGGTTCTGCTAGAGAAAGTGCCTCGGCCAAAAGGGATCAACCTTTTCCTTATTCCTTATTTTGACTTTGTTGACTGTCAGATGTCTTGCACATACTGCCTATGTGTGGCTTTTACTGGGAATTTTGGATATGAAACGTAACGAATAATTTAGACAATCCACTTACTATAAATTCTAATTTTTTATTTTTTCTAAGGCTATCATATTTCACAAATGACTTTTCTGTTTCTTCAATAATGGCCAAAACTTTAGAGGTATGTCTTATTTCATTCAAAAATTATAAGAAACGCAAGCAATATTAAATAAGCAGAGCCAAATTCTTATTCTTCATCTCTCAGGTCTTCTTTGGGGGCAATATTCGTTGGAAGGCTGCTTCCCCAGAGCTCTGGTGAATGGAAAAGGATCTAGGAAGGTGATCTATGCCAGGAGGTTGCAAGAAATTAGTTGATTTCGACTTTCAGGAGTAAACAGTATTAAAAACTTAAAACATAATGTACGTAAGTGAACAGAGTTAGGCATTAAGCCGGTAAGTTAGCCTAAATAATAGTTTGGCTTGATATTTCTTCAAACTCAATTTAAAAGCAAAACGGGCTTAGATTTTTTTCTTAAGGGTCAATTTGTAAAATTTTTGCATTTAGTTTGAGGTCGAATTTCATCAGCCATAGAGGAGTTCGAGGTTTTTAAACTAATGGGTACCAAATATGACCCTTTGAGTTGGATTGAAGTTAAGACTCTTTCACCAAAGCTTATGCAACCTAAAACTTAATTTGCAACATGTGCCAAGACTATAGATGGATCATGTCAGCTCGGTAACTTGCAACATGTGCCAACACCATAGATGGAGCCTTGTGGGTCACGGTTGGGGTAAAGTTGGATTTCTTACAAAAAAGGAGAATAGGCAACATAAAAGTAAGAACAAGAACTTCAGATTTATGTGGAACCCAAAATGAGAAAGAACAACAGAGAAGGAGAAATTCAATATAGCGAAGATTACGAGAACGGAAAGTCATGGGAGAGGCAGGCTAAGTGAAATAATATACTATAGAATTTTATGAATCATGCACGGCACACTTTCTATACTGCGATTACTCCAAATGATATGATATGTGTGTGTGTGGGTGATGATAAAATATCTCAGCCCGTTCTCTCCGCTATTACCATTGACCCCCATTTTTCCTCATAATTTAGTTTCATCACATATATTGCGCCACGAGCTTTTCGGGCTGGACCAAACAAAATTCGGTTCGCTGTCCTAGCCAATTTGAACCTTATCTATTGCCATCACTAAAAGTGATTCTCTTCGAGTTGCACATAGTATTCATTTTTCATATTTTTATGTACTAATACCTCTATCCTAAGTGATATTGTAGCATTATTTACTCAAGGCAGGTAGCAGTCGTGCCAATGTATTTCTCGAAACGTGAATAAATTAGGCTACTTCTTGCTCAAATGTTTCAATTTAGGTACATTTTTTTCCATTCTTCATTCTCCACTAGGTTCGTAGAGATCTATCATAATGAAATTCATTTTACTTTCAAAGAAGTTGAAAACTTGATTAGAAGACTAATGTATCAATGTTGCCAAAAAAAAAAAAATGTTATATATTGCATATGTTTAGGACTACAAAATGAAATACACTTCAAAATATGTTCCATATTTCAGAGTGAATGTCTTGGTTGTTCTTTCTTTTGATCAATTAAACTTGGGTTACTTCTGAACAAACACTTCTTCATTTGTGACTCCTCAAGAAATTACTAACGTTTGGAGACTATAAGCTTCATTCCCTTTTCCATTGACAGAACTGTCATCATCCTGTACTTCACAGGATGTCCTGGAAACAATTGGAATTTATAGAATCTAGACAAAATTGCCAGTGCCATCTTCATCTGGAGATATGCTGAATCCTTTCCAAGGCATATCCTTGGTCCAGCCTGAAATGCAGTAAATTTAAATGGAGATGCATTTTGGAAGATCCCGTCTTTGAGCCATCTCTCGGGCTTGAACAAAGCTGCATCTGGACCCCAATTGTACTCCATTCTTCCCATCGAGTATGGAACGTATGTCACCATGCCTCCAGCCTTTACTTTGGTTCCATCCGGTAAAACATCATTTTCTAATATGCCTTTGGGATCCTGCAAAAAAGATACTGTTAGATATCTCCTCGATCACTTTCTGGGCTCGATTTCTCCTTGATCACTAACCTGAGGAACTGCTGGGTACAATCGAAGTGTTTCTGTAACCACAGCATGTAAATAATACAGTTTCCCTAAGGAATCGTAGTTTAGAAGTCCTGCAAATTGCGAAATTCTCTGATTGAATGATTCTTGATCCTCTGTATGATGCATATCGAATGAGATGTTCTCCTCTTTTGCGCGATCTTCTTCGAAACTTTTTAGTTCTGAATAAAGCTTGTGTGCTACATCTTTGTGGGATATTATCATGTAGATAGCCCACGCAAGTGTCGTAGCAGTGGTATCACGCCCAGCAATTACAAAGTTTAGGACAACATCTCTTAAGCTTTTGTCGGTCATATTGTTCTCAGGATCTTTGCTTAGCTCAATGAATCTCGACAATATGTCATGCTTGATCTGATATGTTTATGCGAGAAATAGTGAACTACAAGTTCATTTTATTTGGTAATAAAAAGTCGGAGTCAAGTTACCTTATCATCTTTATTATACCCTCTGGCGTCGTCTATTTCTTCTTTTCTCCTTCGGATGACAGAGTACGTGAAATCATCAACAGTTTTAATACTCTGATCAAGGATAGCTTCTGATCCCAGATTAAAGAATTTCTTGATTCTCCACAAAGGGTCAATGAATCTAAGAGTTACTATAATATTTGCAGTATCAAAGGCCTTGGCAAAGAGATTGTCTGGTAAATTAGGAGCCAATGTTCCTATTTCTACACCAAATCCTACCTTACATATTGAGTCTAGAGTCATTCTCATTAGAAGTTCCTGGAAAAAGAATGCATGCAACTGTAAATTCTTCTCGAGATCATCGAAATATTTATCATTTTGCTTGCAAACAGGATGATATTACCTGCATATCTACTTGCTGATTGCTGTAAGATGCTTGGCTCAGAATTTCAGAGAGTTTGAGGCTATACTCTCTGAATACCACAGTGCTGAAATCCCTCAAGTTCTTGGACGCAAACTCGAAACTAGCAGTCTTCCTCTGTTTCCTCCAATGCTCACCATCTGCATTGAAAATACCATCTCCAAGAAGAACTTCCATGTATGAATGATATACTTCACCCTTCAATCAAGAAAGGAAAATTTTCAATCAATTCCTCAGAAAATTGTTGAAGTTTATTAAAAATCACCTTTGGGTAATTGTTAAAGTTTGTTTTCAGGACATGCTCCACATTGGCTGGATCTGCAATATATGTATAAGTTGTGAAAGGCATTGGCACAACTACGGTTCTCGACTGGGCGAAATATTCGACAAGCCAGTCGTGCATTCTGTCGTAATTCATCAGCTGTTCTATGGCAGCCCCCACAAATGGCCATGTTTTGGGACCTTTGGCATTCCTCTGCTTCAATCTGTGAAGGAAGATCCATGAAAAGAACATGCAGAAAGCCAGCACCATTATTCCCATAGTGTTTTTGTAATTTAGGCTCGGAAATGTGTTTCGTTTATGCAAAGGATTTGTTTTAATTGGATTTTATAAATGTTGTGAGTAGTTAAAATGAAGGTTTCGTTCAACAATCTTGGCACGCTTTAGATTTAAAATTGTTTCATGTTCTTGGTGTCGTCAACCTAATTCAAGAAGTGTGAAATAAAAATGGGACACTTTCAAACTAAAAGCATGAACAATTAGATGTGTAGTTGGGGTGTCATTGGCATGAATTGATACATTCCTATACTTAGATAAACTTTGTTAGGCTAGACTTTAATTTCAAGATCCTTTTCTTTTTCTTTTTTCTTTTTTTTTTAACAAAAATGCTGAAAAAACAGGGATTAAAAACAAAGAAAAAAAAACAATGTGATTTGGCAGCTTGTGATTGAGTGTTTTTATATATCTTTTTTCCTAATTTCCAATGAAAATCTGCCAAGTATTGTCTGGAAAAAAATCTATCATTGACTCTGGCTATGTAGCATGACTGCTTTTTTTATGCAAATTAATACCGAAGATATTTTCCAGTTGTAAAATTATTTAGTTCGGCTCAGACAATACTTTATTGACATTTTGATACCTCGGACCAAACAAAGGTAAGCTAGAGAGATTGGTTGTCGTATGTTGTTGTGTCATGCTCTATAAGTCGATAGCAAATTAAATTTAACACATAACCTTTTGAGTCCCCCTTTAGAATGACTCCCATAGCGACATTTATGTTAACACTTGATCCCTCAAATCGTTATATCTTTTGATTATGGTAATACAATAAGGTAAGGGCATCATACTAGTGATGTTAAAATATGAGAAAAAAAAAAGTTATATCTATTATGATGTTGCTTAGAACAACTTGAATGCGTCCTAATTGTAATATAGGTAGCATCTAAATAGAAAGGCTTCCGATTTACGTGACGTTAACCTATATTAAACAGGTGTTGAAATTTCATCTTTAGTTGTCATGTCTGTAGTTCAAATCTAGTGTACGTTTAATAAGAGAAAACCATAAAAAAGAAAAAAAAAAAAAAAGAACAAGAGGGAGAAAAGATAAGAGAAATAAATATTAAATTGTGGTAATTCACTCTACCTAGAAGAGACTCTAAGGCCCGTTTGACGGGAGTTTTACTTCTATTTCTTCTAAAAGAATTTTTAGGTCAGCTTTCTCTAAAAGTTATACTAGATAAAACGTTTTTAAAAAATTATCTCAACATATTTCAAAATAGTTTTTTAGTCTCAAAAGCAACTTTTGATTTTTCAAAAGTCTTTTCAAATGGACCCTACATCTAGACAGTCATCTTGACAATATTTATATTTTTCTCATCACGTTAGCTAGACATAACCATAAACATATTGTATTGAAGATGAACTCTCGTAGACGTTGTCTATTGACAACTTTTTGACCACGGGCCATTGGAGATGTTCTTAGCATCCCATGGTTAGCAAACATTTCTTTTATGTGGTTAATTAACATAAAAATTCTTAATAATCTCTAGACATTAGTTTGGCTAACTATTTATCTCGAGGTCATGTAAATCTCTATCTAACTTGCAACACCCTCAGTCGCATGAGAGAGACACAATTTTGTTCTTTCGCCTTTGTTTTCTAATGAATCATAATACAAGAACTCTATCAACTCATGCTGCTGACGAATTGTTCTGAAAAAATCTCAAGTCGGTTCAATTCGGGGCTCAGTTCAAGGCTCGGGTCAAGCCCAAATTTCAGGATTTGGCTTGAGCTTGGACCGACCCATGTCATAGGCTCGGCCCAACTCCTTGCCAATGTTCAATTTTTTTATTTTATTAATATTAAATTTAAGATTAAAATCAATAAAGTATAAATGCTTACATAATTAATATCCATAATTATGCCACAACTATCATTATTTGTAATTTATTACCATATTCATTAGTATTCCAATAATATTTTATTGATATAAATTTTAAATTTTGTTCTATAGGAGTTAATATAATATTATTTGTTATCTTGTGGTATTGAAACTTAAAATACGGTTTCTATTCCAACATTTTTTAAATCTACAAGTGAATATAAGGATATGTATAAACCTGAAAATTGTATTCTAATTCATATATTCTCGTATCTATATGAATATTTTTTATTGTATTTTAGTCGAGAAGAAGAAGTTATTTGACTTCTTTTATATGAATATTTCATGAATTTTAGAAAAAAAAAATTTTAAAAATCATGAGTCGACTCGAGCCAAAGGCCTGAGTCAAGCCTCAAATTTTCGGCTGGCCTTTGGATCAGCTCGACTCAACTCAGACAAAAAAAAAAAAAAAAAAAAAAAGCTTGAGCCTTTCTAATCGGGCTATGCACAACCCACAAGTTTCAACTAACGAGCTGGGTCAATTCGACTCATTAACACCCCTATGTTCATATGTTAAAGTTCTAATTTTACATCCCAAGTTTGTTCTTCCTTTTCATTAAATAAATTTGTAATGTCTATTTATATCAAATGGATCCTACAATTTAAGTGGTTTAAAAAAAAAAAATAGAAGGAAAGTGTGATGGTCATTTACTTAAAAATGAATTACGTCATGTGAGCAATTTCATATGGGTCCATCGTTCATTGATGTTTAGCTTTCAATAACAATGAAGAAAAGTAAGGTACCATCTTAGGACATGTAAATTTGTCAAGAAAGGGATAGAAAATTTAATGCATGTATAACTTGTCATGCTTACGCAATCAAGAAACATAAAAATTGAATGGCATTCAAGTCTAATATCTTACAAATGTGACATCAAACTTCGTTCATTATTAAATACATGGTCGTTGAACTATCAGCGAAATTTTAACCCTATATTTGACTAAGGTTATAATCAAAATTTTAATATAAGTCAAAGTCAACAATTAATTTTAATCAAAATTTTTATTGAATTCATAACTTTTTAATTATAAATTTTTTATAAAAAAATCTATTAAAAATTTAATTTTAATCTCCGTCAATGACTAAGGTGGTGTTGATATGTATTTTTATGTAAAAATGTATTTTAGAATAGTAAAATGATGTGAAATATTTGGTTGAGAAATGAGGAAAAGTTTTTGATTTACGTGTAATATTATTTTAATAAAGAATGTGTGATTGAAAAGAAGAGAAAGAAAAATGCATTTTGAAAAAAATAATTACCAAATGGGGCCTAAGTTAATGTTAAATTGTTCATTTTATTTAAATTTTGCTTTAGGACGATTATCCTGTCCATACACGTTGATTTGACAAATAAAAATACTATGTGACAATATACTTAGTACTTTTGCAATTGCATAAACTGTTTTTTTTTTAGTCATATTCTTGAATGAAATGACTATTTTTTTTCAAGAAATATATTTTGTAATAGTGTTATGATAGAAAACGTGATATTAAAAAATAAGAAAATATTTTGAGTTTGCATTTTATATTATTTTATTGAAAAATGTGTGGCTAAAATACGACCAAATCACTATTCAAAAAATACATTTTGATGAAAAATGGGACTCAAACAAGCTCTTAAAAATGAAATAAATTAAACCCTTGTTTGAGCCCCATTATTTCTATCAAAATACATTTTTCAACAGTGATTTGACCTCATTTCAACTACACATTCTTCATTAAAATAATATTACACATAAATCCAAAATTTTTCTTTATTTTTAATCAAATATTTTTCATCAATATACTATTCAAAAATGTATTTTTGGACAAGATTTGGGCTCAAACGATGTATAAGTCTATGTTTGAGTTTCCTTTTTTTTTTTTTCAAAATTTAATTTTGTAAAACTTATTTTCAAGGTAGTAGACCAAGAGCATAGTCATGAAAAGATCCAAACGGCGTATTCTAATATATGTGTGAAAACTACCTCTTCTAGACATGTTCTCGAGGCTAGTGCTACCGGATAGCGGGATAGGTCTATTTTTGGACCAAAATATTTGACATTTAATAGTTTTTTTTGGATAACTATAGTCTAATTTATTTTATATTCCATTTGTTTTATATTCCATTTGTTAGGTGAAACTTGATGATTAAATGAAATTTGAAGAAATAAGCAAAAAATGGCAAAAAAAAAAAAAAGGAGGGCTAAATTGTAAGAGATTTAAAGTTTGAAAACTAAAGTGTAAATACTTAAAAGTTGTAAGAGATTCAAAGTTTGGGGACTGAAGTGTAAATACTTAAAAGTTCTAGAGTGCATGGAGTCAATTGGATAAAGGAAAAAAATCCAAAATGGATGAAATATAGTCAAAGCATAATCACACATCAATTCTAATAAAAAAAGTTATGCTCCGAATTTTTAGTCACATATTGAGACCCATTTTTAACATAGCAAACATTCAAATTGGAAAATGATATCAAATCAAAGTTGTAGCCTTCTGAGTTAGGTTTTCCAAAGCACTTTGAATCACCTCAATTGGATAGCGGGAGAAAAAGTTGTGATGAAATATTGAAAGTTGTTCAGTGCAATCGAAGCTGACGCTAGCAACCAAGCGCTATCCCTTAGCACCTAGGCGCCACATTATTGATCTTTTTTCATGAAAGTCAATGCCTAGTTGCAACGCCTGGGTGCCACACCGCATACAGTTAGGGTTTTCAAAGTGAAATTCATCTTTTTAAAAGCCCAATTCAACTAAAACTCTTTCAAGACTTGAAGAAAACATTAATACACCTCTAAAGAAAAACACAATTTGAGAGGAAGAAAAACACGAAATCATCAAGATCAAATAGCAAAGCTAGAGTTTGAAGATTTTTTAGGTTGAATAAGATTCTTGGTGCGAAATTCAATTCTTTCGATGATCAGGATTTCAAAACCTAGTTATGAAGTCTATACTTTTTGTTTTTCTTTCATCATCACGAGTGGCTAAATTCATAGTAAGGGCGAACAATTTAATCTATGTTCATCCCTTTATTTCTTTTATTAAAGATTCTAGTTCTTTAAATGCACATGTATTAATTTTATTCGTGAATTTAATGTTTTGAATTTTTTGGCCAATTATTCAATGATTTTGTGATCTATTACAAATAGAGAGATGTGTTTTACATTTAGACAACATAGTAAAATTCAATAATTTAGTATAACGTGTAAAAATACCTATATTAATTATTGCAATCGTTAGAAGAATTCTTAGAACTAATATCTTGTTTAACTAAAATTGATTCGCATAGAGATATGTGATTGAATTAGTTAAATAAGCTAAATATGAACTCGAGAGGGATAAATTAAATACTTTAGAGGAATTCGGTCGAACATTACAATTACAATGAATCTTGATTATCGAATTAAAAGGAATCCATAGGTAAAATTGTAAATCCTAGCATCTATATTCATACTTCTAAAATTTAAATTTGATAAGTTGTGTACAATAGATCATTTAGTTTAGTTAGAATAATTCATACACCAATCACAAAACTTACTATTTATTTTCAATCAAATTAAAGTCAGTAATAATTGAATCAATTGTTAAATAATAGTTATCATTAGAATGATATTCGGACTCATAAGTCCACTTTATTACTTGTAACGATTCGATGGATTCGTATACTTGCGAAATATAAAATCGACAACACTACTATTTGCCTTCCTTGTGACATGAATGAAGGGCAGGGAAAGAACAACTCATTATACATTCTCTTATGGAATAATTTTATATGTACACTTAAATTTTTTTAATCGTCAACTTTTTAAAAATTGCTATTATAAAATATATATATTTTAAAAAAAATATATGAGGTTCAAACAGGACCTACGTGACCCAAATCAAATTTCACCACCTGTAAATTTTTGTTGGAAGAACATTGAAGTGACACTCTGAAGGGGAGCAGAAATAGGTGCAGACAAATTAAATACTACTGTTGTTTTGCAATTAAAAACATAGTACTATCTATTAAAGTTAGAGCCACTTTGCAATTATAAATTTCTGCTGCTGTCAACCAGTAAAACTTCTACAGTCCCGCTAGTCAGCCAGGTTTAAAACAAGCTTGCAAACAGGATTTAAAATTTGCTGAGGTGGCACTCAAGGCAAAAATAAATAAATAAATAAATAATAATAAAATCTAAACGCAAGGGTGCAAAACCGTAGAACCGAGACAGCAAAAGGAAAGAGCATTTTATCCCAAACCCCCCTCCTGCCGCCGTGCCGTCGTCGATCGAAGCACCCATCGTCGACCGGAGCACCGGTAGTCACCGTCCAAGAAGAGAGAGAAATGAGAAAAAAAAGGAACTCAAATAAATTTATATTCGAATTGATCTGTGAATGAACTTCATAAAACCAGGCTTGTGAATGAACTTCATAATCTATACGTTGATTTGTGATAAACATATGGAAAGTGCATCTATGGGACAAATAAATCTATATTTAAATTAATTACCGTAAGTGAAATTATTTGGATTCAAGACTAATGCTGCAAGTGGCGACCAATGGATCATCATTTTAGTTGAAAGTTACATATGCGTGCAATTAACAAAAATCTGTCCCTATTTCATCTCTCAAAAATTCGAACCAACAGCAGCTTCTTCATCTCTCAAAAATTCGAACCAGCAGCAGCTTCTTGCAATTAACAAAAATCTGTCCCCATTGCAATTAAATAAAGCAGCAACTTCTTGCTATAACATCAGAACCATAGTAATTAAAGTTAATTTCATTTGCATGCTAACTAATACCATGAAATACGATCTTATACAACTCCCTCACAAACACACAACGAAAGCTGGCAAACACAAAACACAAATTCCAGAGGAAAATATAGTACAATAGATTCAAGGAGCAGGGATGATCGGAGATAGAGCGACTATTGGTACGCTGGTCGGCGAAGGGTGCTCCGATCGGCGATGAGCGCTCCGATTGGTGAAGGCACGGCGGCGGGAGGGAGGGCTTGGCGCAAAAGCCTTTTGCTTTCCCGGTTTTGCCCCTTTTGTTTTTTTTTGTTTTTTTGTTTTTTTTGTGCTACAAGTGCCAGATCTGCAAAATTCACATCCCTGTTTTTATTCATGGCTTACCAGCATTTTTCAAACTTCTAGCCGTTTTATCATCCATTATTTAAAAAATTAAAAAGTTTTGAATAGTATTTTTAAAAAATATATAATTAAAAATATAAAGAAACTTTATTGGTTGGTGTATAGGATATTTTATTTTGTGAATAAATGAAATGATATTATAGTAAATAATTTAAAACTTTAAAGGGGACCAAACAGGCACTTAGTTTCAGTGATGATTTTGGGAGAGGGTTTCAATTTAGGTTAGATATTGAAAATAAGACGTTGTTTTAAGTTGATTACTAAATTAGACTCACGTTTGATAGAAATTAAAATTCAAATTTTAATTGGAGTTAAAACTCACAATTAATATCCATATATTTCATAAAATTCACAACTTTTTAATCACAAATTTCATTAACTTTTATTAAAATTTATTAAAAATATAATTTTAATTCCTACCAAACAGATGCTAGATTAGCATATATATATGTTGCATGACGATTTAATTATTTTCGGACTGTTAACAAACTAGACTGTCACCTCAACTTCTCCACTGAGGCTTCTCATGTTCTTGATGGGAACGATGACGGGGTGGGCAGGATGGTCCTTCCCATCTTTTGCTTACGAATTTAAAGGAGATACGACGGAGATTAAAATATTTCCATTTATCTATCTTAATTAAACTCCTCAAACAACATGCCTACTACTGGATTCAACAGCAATTCATCATTGACAATTATTATTTCTGTCGAATTTCCAAAAGGCTGAACTATCTCGATGAAAGAATAATTCCCCACATAATAGGTATTGTGTTGGCAGCACGTGTATGGTGTTTTTTTGCCCATGATCAATCCAAAACCAATGAATTTTTGCAATTATCGTTTTGTGTAAATTCTGTCAATCACTTTCTATACCTATAGCACAGCTCCTCGAAGCAAATGACAAAATGGAAAAATTGATGATCGAGTATTACAATTAAAAATGATCCACTAAACACCAGTGATTAACCTAACAAGAACGGTAATATTAAGTAGTTTTAATTTTCTATTAAATGCAAGAGATTAGGTAATCAAAATTATAGATGATTTTCAATTGTAACTAAAAGAATCTTGATGAGAATTCTGCACTAAATGTAATTTGAGACAAAATACTAAAGAGAACAATAATTTTCTTGGATAAATCTAGGCCCTTTCGTGAAGAGTGAATTGGCAAATCCCAACTAGATTGACATCCATCATTCCATTCTATCAATTAGAACCAAGTGATTTATTAAAAACGAAAATTATTAAAGAATAACAGCCGTACAAGTCATGACTGCTAATGAAAAGAAAAAGATTAACTAAAATATATGAGCATCACCCAAACATATCGAATAATGCTTAAGCTGAACAAAGTGTCGAAGCCATTCCAAAAAGCGATCGCCTCGCGGGATTGCATATTTGGCCTAAGAATGACCTCTTTTTAGCCATTGTTTTACTAATGGCACCACGTAGGAGGAATCACGTTTTAGCCATGGTCGTCGATATCCATTGCTCCGAGTGTAACTAATCCCGTGAGAATGACCTTATAAAGAAAAGGTCATATATTGATTACAAAATTATAGCGCTATAGGAACGTAGAATACAAGGTCAAGAATCGATCAATAAGAAAAGAACATGGAGAATAAGGTCAAGATTTAATTGGTTAAAGAACTTTCGAAACAAGGTCAAAGGTCAATTTATAAAGAAGGAAAAACATTAATAACAAAGTCATATATATATATATATATACATATACATATATATATATATATATATATATATAGCAAAACATGATGATAAAGTCATTAACCAGTAGATAAGAAAAGGAAAACCAGTCATGGATTTTGATATCATATTAAGAATTATGAACATAATATAGTTGTGACAAACTGTGATAGGAACTCATACGAAAAAAATTTCTAATTATTACAACGAAAATGAACATATAAATAAGGTTACTGACATCTACAAAATGAAAGAATAAAAAACTTCTGGGCCATTGAACAGAAACTACAAACTATAGGGACCAAAATACAATGTCTAGATAATTAAAGACCGCACTGTAGCATTTGGTTCAATTAGGGACTGAAATGAAGCAAATTAAGACTCAATGTACCAATAAGCAGTTTCTAGAAAGTACACTGACTTCTTTTCAGTTTCTAGAAAGTCCATAGACTAAATTTCCAGAATGCAGATAATTCAGAGACCACCTAACAAAATCCAGAAAATTTAAGATTGAAATTTGCGGAATACTGGAAGTTGAGGAGGTGCTTCTACAAATTTTATTAAGGCGTTGTTTGGAGATTGGAATGAAGATCAGCAAAATCAGAAAATACTAGTCATCAAGTAAAGATTGACGCCAGACTAACGCACGTAATGGAGGACTTGGTTCGTGGTTTGCGGTCAGGATATCCCACTCTTTGAGAAGATGGTTAAGGAACACTCAAACGGCTCGATAACCTGGATAGTACGAGTAAATGAAGGAATAGGGAAAAGAGAAAATTCAAACCGATATGAATTGTACGACTCAGAAGTTGCATAACTAAAGAAATGGTAGACCCCTCTAGTTCTATTGAACTGATCAAGCATAGAAGTAGATAAGAATAAGGTATCAGGTGCACTTGAATGGATGGTGGTGTCACATTTTCAATAAAGAAAGTCGACTATGGGATAGCTCTTAGATCTTATTCCCCAAGATCAAGAGAATATGCCACAAAGGATTTGGCTACTTTGAAAATGATTATGAAGAAACTCTGGATTTATTAAAAAATTTACACTATCTTTTAATAGCAAATTTGAATGTGATAGGAGCTGGGACCACTTCCCTCTATGAATAGTGAAGAGGAATATGACCCATAAAGTGTAGTTATTTGACTTTTTATCGTGCTCCATGTCTCTAGTCATGACAAATTTTATTTTTATTTTTTATTTAACTTGGATAAACTTTGTTTGTCTAGACTTGAAATTCAAGATCTCTTATTTTTGCAAACTAATACCAAAGATATTTTCAAGTTGCAAAATCATTTATTTCGGCTCAGATGCTTGAATGCTGTTGTGTCTAATTCAATGTACAGAGCTTACTCTCTAAGTTAAAAGCAAATAAAAATTAATACATAGCCTTTTAGCTGAGTTCGACTTAGCAAAACTCTGATAGCTGCATTTATGTTTAGTCTTGATGGCCCGAATTGTTATACCTTTTGAATATGTTTAAACAAGAAGGTAAGGACTTCATATTTGTGATGCTAAATTATGAGAAAAAGGCATAATGTATATTATAATGTGGTTTAGAGTATCTCGAATGCATTTTATGAATTGCATTCTAGGTAGCATCTAAATACAAAAACTTATGTGGCATTAATATTCAACGGTCTAATTGAAATTTCATCTTCAATGAGTTCCCTGTATAATTGAACTATAATGTATACTTAATAAGAAAGAAATAATAACAAAAGATCTTTCATTCTATCTAGAAAAGTCTCTGCATCTAGACAACTATCTTGACAATGTCTACATTTTTTATGTTAGCTAGACATAACCAGACATTGTATTGAATATGAACTTTTGCATATGTGCAACCTTTCATATAATCCACATTGGCATTAAAAATGCTCTTTGCATACCAAGTTTAGCACATCAAATCGAGTATGGTGTCTGGTGAAGTATTGGTAACTTCAATTTATTTCTTGTTAGCCATTTCTTTTATGTGATTGAGTAACAAAAAAAATTCTTAATGGTAAGAATTGAGCCAATTGTTATGAATATAATTAAGATGAGATAATGAACAAGATGAAAATAATAACCACAAGAACACAAGATTTACGTGAAAATCCAAGATAGGAAAAACCACTGATAGAGGAGGAGAATTCACTAATAATTAATAATGAAGAATTAACAAAAGATATCTCTGGACCAAACTAATAAGTTGAACAATTGGTCATTCTCAATTTGTGATGTACATCACATAGTATAACAATTCTAAACATACTATGAGGCTAAATACATGAAGAGTTTAACACAAGATGAAGCCCTATTAGATAAAATCAATAGCGGAGCATTTGAGTTGAAATAGGAGTCCCAAAACTGTCAAATGCGTCTTTAACTTCTTTAAGGCGTACTACCAACTCCTAATAGAATTCAGTTCACAACTGAACTCTAACATTTACTAATTTCAAGATATTTGGTTTGGCTAACTAATTATCTCGAGGTTTAATAAATTTCTATCTGAAGTCACGACACCCTCAACCTCATGAAAGTTTCTTTTTCTAATAAATTATACTATACATCTCGGAAAAAATCTAGCCTAGTATGATTTACTAGAAGTCAGTCTATAGTTGGTTAGTTTTTCATATCGTGTTCATATGTTAATAAATTGGTAATGTCTATTTATATCAAATCAACCCTACAACTTAAGTAGTTTAGGGCAAAAAAAAAAAAGGAGTGGGTGGGTGTGATGATCATTTATTTTAAAAACAATTATGCCATGAGTGATTACATATTGGTCCCTCTAGCTTTCAATAACAATGAAGAAAGGGATACGTAATTTGTCATGAAAAGAGAGATCAGAGAAGACAATTTAATGCATATATTTGTCATGCTTACGCAGTCAAGAAACATAAGAATTGAATATGGCATTCAAGACTAAGATCCTACTTTACCGTGACGTCAAAGGAACTATTGGCGAAACCTAATTATGTTAATCATAAAACTTTATTTATGTTAAATTAATTATTGAATTTAAACTTCTTAAGTCGATTATTCTGTTCATATTCGTTGATTTGATAAAATAAATTGTTACGTGACAATCTACTTATTTGCGCATCGATTTTTTTATTAATCATATTCAAGGGTCTGAATGAAGTGACTAATTTGAAGTGAAATAAAGTGACTAACATCACATTTTTCTAAAGAAAATAGTAATAATTTTGAAAATTGGCTTATTCCATTTGTATCGAAAATGGAATCACAGAATTCCACCGGAAGTCTTGCATGTGTGACTCCCATGTAATCATAAAAAATGCCAAAATATCTCCATCCCACCTTCTATTGTGAGTGATCTGTAGCAATTCAATGAAATGCTTTATGTACACAGCAAGGCTCTTGAAAATTTAACATTGCAGGGCCACTCTGATTAGGAGCAGAAATCAGAGCAGACGAGCTAAATAGTACTACGTGGAGTTGATGAATTAAAAAATGTAGTTAGAAAATATTTTTAAAAAAGAAAAAATAACTGTTTTCCAATTATAAATGCTGAGTGATAGCCATAGTACAATTTATTAAAATTAGAGCCACCTTGGAGTAAATTTCTGAGGCTGTAGACCTGTAGAACATTTATTTTCAGTGACGATGTGTGTATATAATATTATTTAGACCCTATTTGGCTATCATTTTTCTTCTTTTTTTTTTCAAATTAATTTTCAATCACATACATTTTGGAACTCACAATTTTTTTAAGTATTTAACCTCACATATTATCAACTTTGATCATATGCATTTTTCTTCATCCACGCTATAAAACAAAGTATATAGATTGAAAGCTCTGATATCATATGAATTTTGTGCATGCAAGCAACATGAAACAGATGAGAGCAAAAGGGAAGCTAGGGTTCCAAATACCAACAAGTAATTTTTATACAACTATTAAATAGTCTAATAGCAAAATGACTAAATTGTCCTAACCAAACAAGTAAAACTATCGTTATATCCTTTTAATAATATAAAATTATCTAAGTACAATTATATAACTAATTATGCTAACAAAGAGCATTGTCCGAAAATATAGTGATTATAAAATCGGTTTAGAAACAACTATAGAAAAAAAAGGTCATTTAGTGATTACAAAATCGTAGTGCTAGGAAAACCCCTGGACACAAGATCCAGAGTCGATCAATAAGAAAAGAACTTGGAGAACAAAGTCAAGAATCGGTTGGTAAAAGAACCTTTGAAATTAGGTCAAAAATCAATTAGAAAAACGTTAATAATGAAGTCACGAACCAACTATAAAAGAAAAAGAAAAAGGGTAAAAATAAGGTCATAAATCAGTAATAATAAGGAAAAAAAAACTTTTAAAAAAATGTCTTGAATTGTTCTATAAAAAATGAAAACTCTAATAATGAATTTGTAAACTCGATATTTATAAAATAGAATAATCAATAACATCTGGGTCCATTGCACATCAACTACTAATTATAGGGACCACAATACAACGTCTAGATAATCTAAAGACTGCCTTGCAGCATTTGGTACAATTAGGGACTGAAATGAAGTAAATTGAAACTCAATGTACCAATTAGTAGTTTCTAGAAAGTACAGGGTCTCTTTTGCTGTTTCTAGAAAGTCCATGGACTAATTTTCCAGAATGCAGAAAATTCAGAGACACCTTACAAAATCCAGAAAATTTCAGATCGGAATTTCAGAATACTGGAAATTTAGGGGGTGCTTTTGCAAATTCTTTTAGAAAATCCTCGAATCATCAAGTGAAGATTAACTCCAAACTAAGGCACGCAATTGAATAATTGGTGCTCTCGTGTGTTGTCAAGATCTCCCACCTTTGAGAAGATGGAGAAGGAAGACTCAAACAGCTCGATAATCTAGGAAAGAGAAAATTCAAACCGATATGAATTGCACAATTTAGAAGTTGCATGATTAAAGAAGTGGCAGATCCACTAACTCTATTGAACTGATCAAGCATAGAGGTAGATAAGAATGAGGCGTTGAGTGCACTTGAATGGAATTTCGATAAATTAAGCCGATTACAGGATAGCTCTTAAATCTCTCTCTCCAAGATCAAGAGAATATGCCATGGACAATTTATAAAGAATATAAAGAAACACTAGATTTCTCCGGGTGCAGTAAAACATTTATACAATATCTTTTAATAGCAAGTTTGAATGTGATAGGAGCTGAGAATCACTTCACTGTACGAATAATGATGAGGAATATGATGCATGAAGTGTCGTTAATTAACTTTTTTTTTATTTTACTTCATATCTCTAGCTAGTCATTATAAATTTTATGTCTTCAAGTATTAACTCACGGTTTTTGCAGGCCAATGCTTATGTTGGTTCCACAAAATTTTGCAAATATTTTAGGAAAAATTCATAGCTAAGAGATAAAAGTATGCTCTATTTCAAAACTAAGAATCAAGTTTGAAAACTTCAAAAATCATATATTAATTAAATTTTATTTATGAAATAATTAATTAAAAATATATGTTACTAATTAAATACATTGAGGTCATAAATCTATACAATTTTGTCACAAATTATCGAATTAATTAATCACAAATTATTTTACGGTAATAAAACAAAAATTTATAGGTTGCAAATCATTTCTCTGTCACAGATCAAATATTTTATAAGTCACAATTTATTTATCGTTCACAAATCACTAATTTTATAAGTCGCAACTTATTTTACGATCATAATTTATCAAATTAATTGGTCACAAATTATTTCTCGATCGCAACTTACTAAATTGTGAGTCGCGATCACATTATTTAAGTCAAGTATTAATTATTGGTCACAATCAATCAAATAATTGACCACTGTACCAACTACAACCACCCACACCACCGCCACATCACTAGCACCGCCAACATCCCCAGCATGGCACCACCTCACCGTCACAGCTAACATCACAACCTCACCATCCAAATATCACCAAAAAATCAAATTTAAAATTATTACAGCCATGGCTACCACCACAAACCATACCAACACCGTCGTCGCCATTGCAACCATCACCACCACCATCTCACCATCATGGCCGCCACCACTATCACATGTACAAAAAAATCACAACTATCATCTCCTCTAAATCCATCTCCACCACACCACAACCATCACCCCTACCCTAAAATTCCCAAACAACTGTCGCCACCACGACTGTTCACGAAATTATTTGTTCCGATTTAAAATCCATTGCAAGTGTACGATTCGTTAACAAATAGTAAAATGGACTATGAGTTCAAGTATCGATACCACAAGGATTGAATTAGTTCAAATTAACATATTATGACCTTAACCAAAACACTAAAATCAAATTGATGTTTTGTACTTTAACTAAAAAGATGTAAACTTTGATGCAAGTATGAATGAAAAAATTATACTAAATGCAAAATAACTTGGATGCAATTTAACTCAAGTTTATGGAATTAATGAATATACTAATGCACTAGGATCACGAATCCTCAAACAATACCCGTTCAATTTTCAATTATGCAAATTTGACACACAGTCCCATAAAAGATGAATCAATATTCCTATTTTAATTTAGCAATCTCTCTCGAGCAATGTCAAACCTATCCCAATATATTATTCGACTATATTTCTATGATGAATACTAACATACCGAAATGAATTATAAATTCATGAATATCGAATGATTCACACAAGGCATAGATGTATATTTCTATCCCCTATCGAACCCTATGATGATTTATACTATGTCGAACCTATTTTCCTTCTTTCGAATGCATAAAATAGGCCACCACAATCATATAATTACGTGCACAATAATCATATGAAAATAAAAACGAAATAAATCAATCAAATCCGGAACTTGCCTTTAATACGTCAAAAATCCAAATCAACAATCAAACGTAATATTATAAGGTTCATCGATCTCCTAGCAATGATAAATTTAACCTAACATGCTAAAAAGAAGAAAACATAAAAATAGCTAAAGAAACGTCATCACCCGAATCAATCTTCAATCGAATCTTCACTTTGTGCGATGTTATCTTCTTGTTCTCTCCCGTTTCTCCTTCAAAATCTCTCAAAAACTTATAAAAACTGCGTCCCTATCGTTCTGATCGAGTTTTTGTTTATATAGGACCTTAAAAAATATTGTTTCCATAAGAGTTTCGATGGAAAAAGGAAACAGCGTTCTTGCCCTAGAATTGCTCTATGCGGTCGCATAGAGTAAAAGTTTTCTGGCATTTTAAGTTCGGTTTGCCTCTATGTGACCGCAAAGAGGGTAACCAACTATAGAAGATGTGCATTTTGGTCTCTCTACTTAAATCTTTCACTTCTTGGCATCTTTTCTTCATTCCTTTCATTCCATCATCCCAAGATATCATCAATTGGCAATTGGCTTAATTAATTTCTCGATTTGTTCATCGGGTCAACTTTTGAATAATTGCACATTGGTCCCTGAACTTTCACTTTGCGTCATTTTAGTCATTTTTTGCGTCTTTTCTCCTGAATTTCACAATGTTCATCGTTGTTCCCTACAACTCACAAATGTAATGAGATTAAGTCACAATTCAATCATTTTGCTCATTATTCGGTCATGTTTGTGACCTAAATAAGTATACAAAAACACATTTATCAACGACCGCCACAAATCCACAGCAGACCAACCACCAAACCTTCACAAATCCATCACAACCACAAATCCACCACACCACCACAACATTGCTACACCGCCGCACGCAGACACAAAAAATCCCCAAAAGCGAGGTGTTGTGCCCTTTGTGAAGACGACTCCAAGAAGAAGAAGCGGAGGGACTAGCAAAGGAAGCAACCTATGATGACAAACGGTATCATAGTCGTGCTGCTTGGTCACAATTCGTTGAGCGTCATTCTGCTACCAGAAGAAAGGATGGGGGGAGATAATATATTTTATGGTTGGTTGAAAGTTTTACTACGTGGTGTGGTTGTGGATTTTTTTTTTAAATTTTATAACTTTATTATTAATATTTAAAAAATGTATTATTATATGATTTTCGAATTAAAAAATTTTAAATCTTAACTTTGAATTAGGACTTGAAAATTAGGGTTGGCTGTAATTTTCACAAGATTTTTTGCTCCTACCATGAAAAATGCGTGGCTAAGCCACTGAAACTGACCCTACTAAATAAATAAAAAATAAAGTTCATTTAATATGTAACGAGATTTTAGGAACAATTACGTCATGTGAGAGTTCATGCTGACCCCTCATCTCGTGAATTGCATTGAGATTTGATCTTGTAAAATATATAACGTGGTTTATAATATGATAATGCTATATGTACAAACTTTTTTTATAAACTCCCTTATTCACTATTCACAATGGGGGTAGAGACTATAAGCCAATATATTTTAAATTCACGTGGGTCCATTAATTTTGTGAGAGTGAATACACTATTTTATCAATAAAATTTTGTACAAATATCTTTATTCTCCGTAATATCAATGGTGTTATGTTTAGATTTCAATTTCAATAGATGGTATGTAATTTTAAATAAACCTCTTGCACAAACCTCTTTGCACAAGGTCTGTACAGAGGCTCTCACATGGGGTCCATCCCCATGTGTGTGCATTTGTATAGACCATGTGTAAATGAGTCTGTGTACAAATAGCACAATCCATGTAATTTTGTCACGAAATGGATAGAAAAAAGACAAACAATTCCTTACCTAAACTTGTCATGCATACGTTATCAAGAAACATTATAATTAATGAATATGTCAGAAATCGTAGGTGCGGAAATCTGAAACTTCATTCATTACAGCATGCAAGTTGATGGGAAGAAGAAGATGATGAGAAGGTCACTGTAAATTTTGTTGGAAAAAATATTAAAAGGCATCTCAGATTGGGGGATAGATGAATTTAAGAACATTTACAGATGGTAAATTAAAAATGTAGTTAGAAAATATAGTGTTGATTTAAGATTGAAGAATTATTGCAAGGGTACAGCTCAATTATTAGAATGTTTTAAAACTAGAGCCGCCTTGAAGTAAATTTCCGCGGCTGTAAACACAATTATACATGCATATGTACACTTTCGGCTACACATTCAAGTATTTGCTCGTCGTGAAGGCTTATGAGTGAGATTTCTACTTATTGTAGTCACTTTTGGGGTTCTTTGTTTGGATTCAAATCTTATTTTCTTAAAACAAAGATTCATTCAATCAAGAAAAATACCTCTAATAAAATAAACACTCATTCTCGTTCTATCAAGTGAAGAGAAGTTTTTAATAGTTTGTGTCATATTTTTGTAATTTGAAAAAATGACTTTAAATCTTCGACTTTTTGTCACATATGAAATATCGAACAATATAAATCACTAACTCAAAGCCTTGATTGTATATAGGGAAATTCTTGTGGAAATCTCGATTAACTGGATACCATGACCCTTGACATGATAAAGCTACTTGCCCTATGATTTACATCTCAAAATGAGCTTTGAGACCAGATACGAATGGACGGAAAATAGTCGATGGTATTAACGATTGAAAAAGAAAAAAGAAAAAAGAAAAAAAGAAGAAGCTGAAATTATAGAGTCTATTTGGGAGTGATTTTGAGAATTAATTTTTTGACCGTTAGAATAAAAGTGGGGACTACCTGTGAGAGAAGAAGTTAAATATGATCTCTAGAATAGTGAAATAATGGTCAAAAAATCAAATTTTTTAGGAAAAAATCACTTCCAAATAGGCTGTATATTTATTATACATGAGAAATGTATTACTAGGCATTGTTATATAGCTATGTTAAGCAACAGTGATACGATACATCAATTAATTGGTGAATAAATTCGTGATATATCTCAAAAATTAAATGATCTATCAATTAATTTACGCACAAAATATTGCTGAATAAATCATTTCTCTTTTTTACATTGTCCAATTCTATATGAATGATACTATTCAACACTATTGATGTCAAGCGCCAATTAGGGGTGAGCGCGGGTTGGTTTGGTTCGATTCTAAAGAGAATCGAACTGAACCAAAATTTTTGAGTATTTAGTAAATGGAACCGTCGGGTCCAAATATAATTATGGAACCGTTCGGGTTTGGTTCCGTTCCATTCCATTCGGTTTTTTAAATAAATTTTTTAACATTTATAACAACATTATATAAATACAACTAATGATACATTCAATGGTTTTGAAATATCAGAGACTAGTAGACTACTTTATTCAAATGATCGCTACGGTCAAAATTTCAGTTGACGGAGGTCACAGCGTCAGTCGACGATTGTATAGGTTTTGAAATGTTAGCGAGGCTGCAAGAGTCAAGACAACGTTATGCACTTTAGTGTTGGTGTTTATGGTTATTTAATGGGTTGTATCTTGTTGAGCTAAGAAATGAGACAATAAAATGGGTAATTGGGCCAAAACTTAAAAAATTAGAAATGAAACAAATTATTGGACCAAAAATTTGGATTTAGAAATTGTTAATTTATTTAGAAAAAATTAAAATTAAAATAATTTGATTTATTCAATATAAAAAAAATTAAAAAGATTCGGTTCTTCGATTCTTGGTCTAGAACCGAGAACCGAACCTTATCCGTCGGTTCTCAATTCAGATACCCGTTCGGGTATTTAATTTGTAAGAACCGTCGGGTTCGATTTGATTCGATTCGGGGTTGGGAGATTTGCCCAACCCTAACGCCAATATGGATGACAACTACATAACATTAAATGATAAATGTACTTAAATACAATATCACATAATTAATTTAATTGAACATACTAAGTGGGATAGTCTAAATTGGTGCTAAAAGCACCACCTTCTTCTAAAGTGTATGTTATATAGTGGTTTAGAAAGCCCACGTGATTTTGTGTAAAAGTCATTACAATGCAAAAGTTATTAATTGGAATTTCTGAAAAGTTGTTGATGAAATTAATAGTTCAAGTATATGATAAGGTCCACATGACGTCACGAATATCCATGCAGACATTGATTCTTCTACCATCTATTGAAGATACTAGACAATAACTATGGACAGTCTTAAAACGTCTATTATAGGCGGGGTACAATACAGACGAGGTACTACACATATTAGAAGGATTAAATAAGAAATGAAAATGGGTTTTGCTAAGTATACATCAGAGTATCAAATGAGTTTTGCTAAGTGTATATTGAGGTTGATGTCTCAGTGTACACCTCCTTTCACTCACATGACCCCACAATTTTTGAGGTTTATTTTAATTTTAATTTTTTATTTTTATAAAGCTCTATCTGATATGAATTAAAATTAAAATTTTAATATAAATTAAAATTAAAATTTTAATATAAATCAAAATTAACAATTAATTTTAATAACATATTTTAAGAAATTCATAACTTTTCAATTTTTATCAAAATTTACTAGAAATTTGATTTTAATCTCCGTCAAACATGAGCAAAATCATAATAGATTTGAACTTTTCCATTTTTCTTACACTCTCGTGAATCTCTCACTCACGCATTTTATCAAAACCTTAACTTTTCTAATTTTTTAAAATTTATCTATAATTTCTCTACAGATTATAATATTTACTTCATTTCCTAATCATATTTTGAACCTAAATTTGTATTTTTTCCTATCAAATTGTGTATACTGAACGAGTCTTAAATGATTATACTCATTTGACTTATATTTAACAAATTGTGTTTATTTGATTGAATATTAGTACTGAATATTGATATATGCGATTTTCTTTTTATTACTTGAATTGATTGTTTGTATCAAATACACTATAAATTCTTTAAATGTAAATATGAACTTATTTATTTTTTTGTCACGAGCAAAGTTTTAATGAAAGGACTGTTCAAAATTAAATGGATGAAAATGATGAACAAAATATCAATGAAGGAATGTGTTATTAAACTTAATTTTGCGTTTTCTCAAATCAAATATGAATTATTCAAAAATCAAGAACAAAATACTCGATCTATACAATGTCTGATTATGCCCCCTAACTCAAAAATTTTGCATCTGCCCCTACCCCTCCCAAGAGGGGGGACACAAGATTGAAAATTGGTTTTGCTAAGTGTACATTCCTGATTGAAAATTCGAAACTAATTACTTGTTGAAGTTGCTAAAAACCTAGTTGATAGTAATGAAGTATGAATTTTTTTTTTTTAGGTATACGACCTCAATTCCTTTCAATCATGTTAGCAATTTCTAGCAAAATATATGTACATACAGATTCTAGTTGTAGGAGTAGGTTCGAAATTATAATTGAATTCATGCGTCCTTAAGAAATCTTTTTGACAAGAAAGAAAACGATATTTGTTTAACTCGAGGATAATAATGTTTTCTTAAAGATGTATGTTACAAATTGTTTGCAACCAAAAAAATAAAGAAATATAAAGTAACCAATGAAAATCCAAAGACAAATAATAAATTTGTAGAAAATAATTTATTTCATCCACGTTTTATAATTTTTGGAAATGCAAAAAATTCATTTATTCAAGCAAATCGCCACAAATTGTTATTCCATCTAAATAAATGCCTAACCAATGTAGTAAAATGTTCAAGCATGTAGGCAGTCATATTCACATTTCGAAGAATGAAATGACATATTTTATCCGTTATCGGTGTATAAATACAAGATAATTCGACATTTTTTCCTAAGATAGCACTAATTAGTTTCATATTCTCCACTAATAATAAAATGCAGCAAAATAAAACAATTTAGACTAAATCAAAAATAAACAAAACAAAAATTAAGATACGATTAATGGCTAGGCACCAAAAAATGTACTATCACGTCTTGAGTACATAAAATTTCTCCTAGCTCTTGTTTGGTACACATTCTTGGTAACTTATTTTTTTTTTTTTTAAAGTGATTTTCAATCACATATTTTTTCCAATAAAATAGTTTTACATGAACCTCTAACTTTTCTCTACTCTTTAACATGTTCACCAATAAAATCACTTTTCTTATAAAAAAAATCTACATCAAATAGACATTTATTTTTTCATTTTTGGTCTAACACCCCAAGACTATAGAGACACTGATGAACTCCAAGCATACCCCCCCGGCGCCCAAGACCATAGAGACACAGATGAACTCCAAGCATACTACTAGTTTTTATTGTTAATAAGACAATGGTACACAATAAAATTTAACTTAGATTTCATATTATGAAACGTCACAACTCCACATATTAATTGGCCGACAACATAACAGAGGCTGCATCAAGTAATTATATATGTCGACAGCAATTATATCCCATGCGTGCATTTTGTAATTTTATATAAATTACTCTATATATAGAAACTTAAAAGATATACCTTCAGTCGTAAAAATTCTTACCTAAATATGTATTTAGTGATTTTCCAAGAAAAGAAAAAAAATAAAATCAGAAAACTATAGTTTTAGATTCTTTAGCTTTATATATGGTCTGCATGTCTTGACATAAGATCCAACAAATCTGCCATTTTTGTTATCGCTCTGAATAGTACTGTTTGTTGTGTGTGTAAAGAAACAAGCTGCACTACTAGTTTAAGAAACCCTAATATGGGTAGATCATTGACTAGCCTTGAGAAGGTGGATATGAAGAAAGGGCCATGGTCTCGGGAAGAAGACCAAAAATTGTTGGCTTACATTGAACAACATGGCCATGGCAGGTGGCGTGATCTTCCGGCTAAAGCGGGTAATCATGTTGTATTATGCGCGCACTAAACGTCGACGCTAAGAATATAATTGCTTTGAATGTTCATCAAATCTATTACTGAATCGAATGATGTGATATTCAATTATTCATGTATCTAGTCCCCCTTTTTTTTAAAAAAAATATGTAAAATATAGTGTTAAAATGGAGTTGTTAGAAATATATTCACCAACTTCTCTGTGATGTAGGGCTTCAACGATGTGGAAAAAGCTGTAGATTGCGATGGACAAATTATTTGCGACCTGATATTAAGAGAGGAAAGTTCAGCTTGCAAGAAGAGAAGACTATTATTCAACTCCACGCTCTTTTGGGCAACAGGTAAAATCAAGAATTGAGTACAATTTTTCAAAATTTATAATCGAACTTTTCTTTTCTCAAAATGTGTTTGTTCATTTAATTATTTTAGAAAAAGGTACTTATTTGGTTCACATAGTTTTAGATGGTCAGCAATAGCAACTCACTTGCCAAAGAGGACTGACAATGAGATCAAGAATTACTGGAATACACGTCTTAAGAAGAGATTAAGCAGAATGGGAATTGATCCAGTGACTCATAAGCCCAAGAACCACTCCGGCGGAGCTCAGTCGAAGAATGCCGCTAATCTTAGCCACATGGCGCAATGGGAGAGTGCTCGACTCGAAGCCGAAGCCAGGTTCCTCCGCCAGTCCAAACTTGTATCCAACCCTTATTTCTCTCATCACCACCACGACTCCACCGTTCTACCACCACTAGCACCACAGCGGCCGCCTCCACCATGTTTAGATATACTTAAAGTCTGGCAAAGAACATCTAAATCCTTTTTCACCCCAAGTGGAACCCTTGAGTCTCCAACATCTACCTTAAACTTCTCGAGCAGCATGCTCCCAGTCGAGGAACCGCACCGATCCATCCCGAACTTTTTTGTCCCTTCCACAAACGCAATCTCTGTCGAAAATTCGGGTGCATTATGTGTATCCCAAAATCCCCACAACTCTCTTATGGCAAACGATATAATGGAAAATCCCATGCAGCTTATGGATCATTATAATCATAATGCCGTCTCTCTAGAAGATCTGCCTATTTCTGTTGATCACTACAATATTGATGCTGGTCCAGAAGGTTTCGAGGAGGTTAAGGATTATTGGAACGACATACTAAATTCAGTGAATTCGCCTATCCTCTAAGATTTGCTAGTCAATGTAGAAAATTTGTGATTTTCTATGTCCATGCAACAAGGTATTAATCAATAAATAAATGCAGTCATTAGTCACTTGATTTTTAATTAATCATCTAGCTAGTTATGTATTGACAGCTTGATTTCATTTTATAGTTCAAAATTGTCAGTCTTCTTTTCGTACAAGAAAAATTTTACAAGTCAAAAATAATAATAATAATAATAATAAATTTACAAGTCTCTATCTGTCATTTCTTGTCCTTGCTTCATTTTTTAATACAAGTACAACAGACATGTACAGTTTTTAAAAATGCATACGACAAAACTTGAACGTAAAAATCAATTGTGATAATATCATCCATTTAAATTATTTTTCATGTTCGACCTACATTTTTTAAAATCTCGTTTAAAAATCGTATTTCATTGGACTCCACGACTTTCATAAAATTTTTAATCATATTAACTTTCATCAATCAAGTAGATAAACGAATGTAATTTTTAGTTAAGGACTATATTTATGAACCTAGTACCTAGTACTAGTCAAAGTAGGCCTCGTTTATTAATGAGAGAGATACATCTCTGTGTGAGGCAAACTATCCCATCAAAAAGGTGTGACATAAAGGAAATAGATGATGGAAAAATATGTTGGGCCAGGATTAAATCTCGACCAAACAATAGGGGGCCCAACAGCTGCCCCCTCAATGGAAGGCGCCACATGGGCGTCTTGTTTTTTGGCTGGGATTTCACCCTAGCCAAAAAGCACGGCTCATAGATGATAGAATGCTTAACCTCTCTAGTTTTAATTATTTTTATTTACTTCCATGTGTCTTTACGATTTGGGCATGTTAAGAAGAAAACTAAACAATGTATAACAGTTTTGAGTTATTTTTCTTAACAATATTCAGTCTTAAAACTAATATTGGAGTTCATTAGATTCTAATGAGTAATTAGATCTGTTTATAAGTTCAAATTAACATCCAAAATTGATGTTTGCAAATAAGGGCATAATTGATATAAAAAATTTTGAGAACGTATTTTGTAATAAGAGATTTTATTTTATTTTATTTTTTAAATTTGTGGTTAAAAAGTAAGAAAAAATTATAAATCAACATACAAAATTATTTCAGTAGAAGAATGTATTGTTAAAAATGAATTTGTCCAAAAATAAATTTAAAAAAAAAAAATATTAAACAGATGCTAAGTCATCATCTTAAGAAGGCATGGAAAGAGTAAAAATCATACATAGTTTAAATCTAAAAATAATAAATAGGAAATTTGCATTTTCATCCCCAAATTTTGTTAAATGTAACAAATCTACTAACAACATCATTTCTTATCACAAAACTCGTCATTCCATCTATTTTGATCATTAAATGACAGATTTCTAAAAATAAACAAAAAAGTTGGAAATAAAATCCTATAACTTTTTAAAAATATAAACAACATTTAAATCAATTAAATAGGTATTAACAAATAAGAAGAATTTAGAACCTTTGCTAACCCAAGATTTTAGCTGCTATAATTTCCAGATCTTGAACCATAAAAGAACAGCAAAAGGAAATCCCTTTTTGTTTTAATAGTACAAATATGAAATTGAAAATTCAAAAACACAATCTTTTTTCGTCCTAATCTCATGGTTCTTGCTATGGAATTGGGTCGGGTTGATCCAATTTGATCTGAAGTTAGGTCACACCAAATGCATACTCGAAGACTTAAAGAGCAACTCCATGACCACCATGTCAATCCCGACGAGGGCCACCATTTACCCGACACGCATAAAAGTTTGATTTTTTATTTTTATATTCATCTTGATTGTCATGTCTCTTTGAATTATATGGGCTGATTTAAATTGCCGATAAGTGAAAATTCTATTTATTTCTTTGTGTTGCTCTCCTGGATGTAATAGGAAAGGTTTCTGACGTAATGAAAGTTTACAGGAAATAACAAATTTTTACGTGGAAGTTAAAATTAGTAAATTGGTTCACAATTGTCAGAGAGAAAATTTATCATTCATTTTTATTATAATGATAACACTAAGTGCCGTTAAAATTTACAACTCTTATTTAAATCAATGACTAGAATTTAAATAATGACTAAAATTAAAAGTCAAAACCTCCTAATCAATCCACAACAAAAGGAATTGAATTTCGAATTTAAGTAATACAAGAAAATTACCAAGAAAAGCGTAAAACTCATTTTTCTAAGGCTTAAACGATGGAATTTGGCTGGAACAGGTTGTACATTAGGGATTCTCCGTTGTGTTTTGTTCGTTGGGCCATTTTCACTCAAAATTAACCCAAAGTTCTCCGAAAATGATCACACTGAAAAATTATTTATGATGACACCGGTCTCACTTTTTGATGAAATCTTCTTCTTCTGTACAGCATCGGTTTCATGTAAAATATTTTGTACCTTACGGGTGACATCACCTCATGGGAATAGCTATCACTACTCGGACAATGTTGTCGAGGGGCAATTTGCATTTCAAGCGGTTGAAGGAGACCAATACATGACTTGCTTTTTCTCAGCTGATCACAAGCTTCCTTTTAATTTGACCATCATCTTTGATTGGAAATCTGTAGTGGCTGAGTTTTATCATATCATTCGAAGAAACTACGCCTCATCTTTGATAAAGTAAATTTTCTCCTCCTCACACCGTAGTTTTTTTCTTGTCTTTAGTTTTCATGTAAATCTTTTGCTCTTGTTATTATTTTTATATTGCCCATCCTTGTTTTTGTGTAACATATAAATTATTACTTTTAGATTACATCTCATGTTTGTGATTTTTGTTTGTCGCTTGCTTTTTGAAATGAGGATGTTTGTTCCAGGGAAGGATCGTAGTTCGACCCAATCAACACCTAGAGGGGGGGGGGGGGGGAAAAGGGG